>NW_015549609.1:251096-257817 GCF_001515605.1 Sinocyclocheilus anshuiensis
ATGCAACGTGTAAAAAGACAGTATAAGTCATTATAATCCGTAATTATGTCCCCACTGGATGCTACAAATGCCTCGTTTATAATGGGTTTTAATGTTTTTGTCTCGTCACTCCGGCCGGACGGCATCACAATATGGTAAGGGGCGTAACATTTCCGTCACACGCTTGAGGTATTCGGCCAATCACAACGCACTGGATAGCTGGCCAATTACAGCACACCTCGCTTTTCAGACCGATGAGCTTTGTAAAAATCGACGCATTTCAGAAAGGCGGGGCATAGAGGAGAAACAATAATGTACAGTATGTGGAAAATGTTTTTTGAACCTTAAACCGCATAAACACATTTCATTACACCAAATACACAAAATAATGTTCTTTTTAGCAACATCATATGACCCCTTTAAAACAGTCAAAATATTTTTTGCATTATAGTTATACTAGCATAAAATGCACATAATTTGCATGTTAAAAACTACAAAGTCTATTTACTGTTGTATAAACACTAAAATGACATTAATTTTGTACTACAGTATGTTTTAAAGCTGAATAACATTCTGAAATATTTTACATTTTAATACACTAAAATGTCATCAAAACATTAATGAATTAAATATTTATTTTTAAATATTAATTTATGTAGGTCTAAACTTTGAATTGTACATAATATGTTAAAACTAAACAATTTTATAGCCAATAAAGAAATTGATATGCTATACACTACTGTAAAAAGGAAAAAAATAAATAAATAAAAAGTGGGGTATGATTTATTATTATTATTTTAATCCAGCAAGGGTGCAGTAAATCAATCAAAACTGACAGTAAAAGCATGTACATTGTTACAAAAGATTTATATTTCAATCTAAATGCTGTTCTTTTGAACTTTCTATTTATAAAAGAATCCTGAAAAATAAAGTATCACAGTTAATAATAAAATTGCCATCCCATCCCAAACTTTTGATATATTTTACAAAACCCCAATCATTGTCCATAAGTCAAAATGTCCATAATGTCTGCAAAATATTAATATGACCTGCACTGACCTAACAATATGCAAAATGACATAAGCTGAATGAAAATAGTCAATTTTCAGTTCATTCTGTTGACACAAACCCCATTTAAACAGTATTTAATTTCACATTTAAATGACATTTTTATTGCACTTTGCATACTATAGCTGGGAATTTCAGAAGTTAGAATAGAATAGAATAGAATAGAATAGAATAGAATAGCTTTTTATTGTCATTGTACAGCTGTACAACTACATTTTTTTGCTCTCACACTGAAGTGCACACATACATACAAGAATTTACATCGAAGTACATTTAACAAAATGCAAACAATGATACAGAAAATATAAACAGTGCAATGTAAACAGGTGTGCAGTAGACAGTGCACATGTAAACAGTTATATATACTAAATGTGCAAAATAGTTATAGAGCAAATGTATTAGATATGTACAATGAGTGAAATATTAATAAATCGAGAGAATTAAGGAATAAATATATAAATATAAGAACAGGGTATTGCACAGGTACAGGTAGCTGTATTAGTAGTAAGTGTATAGACCTTAGTATTTCACAACCTTTGAAGCTTGTGATAAAGTGATATGTCTTTTTAATTGGAGTTCAGTTCTAAGATGGCACGTGGATAAAAACTGTTCCGGAGTCTGGAGGTGCGTGTCTTGAGGGATCTGTAGCGTCTTCCAGTGGGCAACAGAGTGAAGAGGTGGTTGCTGGGCTGGGAAGAGTCCTTTATTATACTTCTTGCCCGTCGGATGCATCTGGTGCTGTAGATGTCAGCAAGTGACGGCAGCTGTGCACCAGTGATTTTCTGTGCAGAGTTGATGACTCTCTGCAAAGCTTTTTTCTCAGCCATAGTGCAACCAGCATACCACACCAGAATGCCATGGGAAAGTATGCTTCCTACTGAACAGTGGTAAAAGGACACAAGCAGCTGCTGAGACAGGTTAGTTTTCCTCAGCATCCTCAGAAAGTACATCCGTTACTGTGCCTTCCTTACCAGGGACGTTGTGTTAACAGTCCATGTGAGGTCCTGGGAGATGTTTGTGCCAAGAAGTTTAAAGGTGGTCACCCTCTCCACCATTTCTCCTCCAATGTATAGTGAGAAAGAGGGATAGGTGATCAGACTGGCCCAGGTGGGGGAGGGTCGTGACTTTGTATCCATCCTTAATGTTGCTGTAAACATGATCCAAAACATTACGTCCTCTCGTGGGGCATGTAATATACTGATAAAATTTAGGAAGTACAGTTTTTAGATTGGCTTGATTAAAGTCCCCAGCTATAATAAATATGCCATCAGGGTACGCAGTCTGCAGATTGTTGATAGCCGCCAGCAAAATATCCAGTGCTTGTTTGGTGTTGGCGCTTGGTGGAACGTACACAGCCATAACAATAACAACAGTGAACTCCCGCGGCAAGTAAAAGGGCCGGCATCTTAGCGTTATATACTCTAAGTGCGGCGAACAGTGTTTGTACGTGGCGGTGGCGTTTGATGAGGGCATAGGATGCAACCTGTCCATGTTGGCATCTATGTTACATTGCTGTCCTGTGATTCATTTCTGGGTCACGATCAGAAGTTGAGAAATGAGTCGCTGGAGAATCCTGACTGCATCATCCACAGGATTGACTTTGCAGTCTGTTTGATTTCATTCTGTTTGCTGCTGGCTGAGGAAAGAGCCAAAGATGAATCTTTGCTGAAGTGTCTGTAGTTTTTCAGGAAACCCGTTATATCTCATTAGGTAAATGAACAATAATCGATCACATAAGCTAGAAAGAACAATGCAATGACACTATAACAGACTGGAAATGTTGGTAAATGCTTATGACCAGCTGATTTTTGTATAATATGCTGACCTTCAATTCCACAGTGAATGAAATATGTAATGCAATTTGTTCTGCTGGTTTGATAGCATGTTGTCCTCTGCCGCACGGGATGATTGATTTTTAGAGTTTTCATTCCCAGTGTTCGCTTTCTGAGGCCAAACCTTTTCGTAAAGATTATATTTAGCCTTTGTATGGGCCGTTTTTTTTTTTGTTTTTTTTTTACTCTGAAAGTCCTCCGTTTTTGTTAAGCCCATAATCTCTGGGGTGACCCAGGGTTTATCACTGTTATATTTCACATTTTTGGTAAAATGAGTTTGTAACAGGAGATGCTGAAGTGATGTAGCCGTGTCTATGTATTTGATTTGGCCGTTTGCATCCTTAAATATATTTCAGCGAGAATACAAGCTGTCCTTGAGCCTCTTAAAGACACAGTCCTCCTCTTCACTCAACTTTTAAGAGGCTTGACATATGTAGCTTTCGCCTGAATCAGGGGATTAGGTGGACCGTTACTTGATCCCAGTTTCTGAGTAGGGTTTATGTTGTGGCGCTAAGTGTCCTTTATGATATAGCAGTATATTTGCAACAGTCTTGTCAGGAATTTAATTAACAGTTTATATTTAGGCAGGGACTTGAGTTTGTGTGGTCAAAATCTTTTTTTAAGGGCACATTTACACAACAATGTGCTAAAAACAGAAAAGTTTATACAGGTGACAACGCTGACAAAACGATCCCCATTCATATGAATCTGCGAAAACAACTTCAAATGCTGTATTATGCATGCCAGGCCAGTAGTTGGCGATGTCATTTTGTAAAGAAACACTACGTAAACACGTAATATGCATGCATGTATCACTGTTTTCACAAATTCACATTTTCGCAGTTTTTACATGGAGTCAATGGCGGTATCATTTTCAAAAACTTGCACTTTGAAACCCATTTTCAAAAGTTTGCATTTTCAGGCCCCCAAAACGTTGTTGTCATGTAAATGAATGAGCATTCTGTTTTTAGTTCTCATTTAAACGCCTCCTCAGAAATGACCTCAGAGAACTAAATGATTAATATCACTGTAATATTGTTGCAGTGTGTGTCTTGTTGCTTGGCTGATTTGTACATTGTAATGGTCTATTTTGTTTTCTTAGCGGAAACTTTACAGGTCATATGCAGTTAAATTTACAAAATAATATTAATTCAAATCAATATTTTATGTGCACTTATTTATTTGCTACCATAATGTAGAGTATTTTGTCACAAAATAAACCCTGTCAAAAACTCACATTTTAATTGTATATGGACTTTAAGACAAAACAACCCTGTGAATTCAATGTACCTCTACCTCTAAGAGCCTCATTGTTGTTCATGTCAAATTAAAAAAAAAAAAAAATGTTTTCCATTTTTGTGTAAACGCCCCCTAAATTACTGTAAAGTATTTTTCTTATTTTTGTCTTGTTTTCCATTAAAAATATCTAATCATTTTTAAATCAAGATACATTTACTTAAGAGGCAAAATTACTTAAGATATAAGTCTTGCTTTCTGCATAAAAAATGAAGTGAGTGTATGTTAAAAACAAGAACCATTATCTGCCAATGGAGTCAAAACAATAAGTTTATTATTCTTGCCCCATTGGCAGACACAGTCAATTTTCTTGTTTATTCAATATTTCACTTTATTTTGATGCATTTTTTTAGAAACCAAGGCTTAGGTTTACTTACAGATTGCACCAGAGCACTGTAAAAAAGTCAAGCCTTGTTTTCTGAAAAATTTATCAAAATGTTGTTAGTTTTTGCTGAAAACAATAAAAAAATATCTGCCGATGGGGTAAGAAAAATAATCTTAATTCAAAGGGAAAACAAGATTATTTTTATTGCCTCATTGGCAGATATTTTTCTCATTTAAAACCCTCATCTGTCCCTCGGGTCATTTTGACCCAAAAAGTTTTTTCAAAAAAATTCTAAAAATCGTGTGTTGATCGTACCGGTCCAAGATGTCTTTACTTTTGTCACACTTGCACCGGGAATACACACATTTCTTTTTGAGTGGATTCGAGGAGTTTAAATGGGTGCAATAAAAAAGTAACAAAAGTGTCCCTCGCGGGTCATTTTGACCCGCATAGGAATGAATAGAATTTACGAGAAAACTGCATTTTTCATTACATTTGATGTTTTTTTATACACAAAATCTGAGACAATCCAGTAAAGATTTATACCCAAACGAAGGGCTGAGACTACAGAATATCCCCAATGCAGAAAAAAACTCATATACACACACACACACGCACACACATGCACAAACACACACATGGTACACACACTCTCATAGAACACATTGTAATATTTTTCATGTTTCTGCTGGGATATGACTGTCATTTTTCCATTTTTTTGACTTAACACAGTTAGATTTGAGTGATGTGGTGGAGACCAATGAGTTTATATCATATTTATATATTTAAAAATATATTATATATTTATTTCATATTTATGAAATTGTATGAATATACATATGTTTAGGTGATAATTCAGGTTTTATAATTTTTTTTTTTTACAAAATATGGATTTTGTAATGTTTCAATATATATTTTAATCCATAAACAACCAAATTGAAGCCTTAAGATGATCTCATTTATCATGTTTCACTTGTTTTGCACAGTTAAAAATCTCCATAGGGTTCTATAGGCCCCTCTACTGGCTGTAACCATAAAATGCAATTTTATGTAATTTTTCCCCACCAGATGGCATCAGAGACACTCAGTGACTCAATTCCAAGGCCATCTGTTGGTTTTTGATGAAACAGGACTGAAATTGTGTCTTTGTTTTATTTTTTAGGGGACATAATGTCAAAAAACTGCTTATTTGCTTATATTTTCTTAAACATATCCAGAATAAAAGGTCAATATAATAAAACTCACCAAAAAAATAATAGGAAAACCTACATAAATATTTAGAAAAATATATATAAAAATGGATCAATATAAGATTTGTAGCGTCTGCGTAGAATCATGCATGATCTTTGGGGTTTTATGGCTTAAGAGACCCTTTTAGCTTTTGACTTATTTTTGTCTTGTTTTCCATTAAAAATATCTAATCATTTTTAAATCAAGATACATTTACTTAAGAGGCAAAATTACTTAAGATATAAGTCTTGCTTTCTGCATAAAAAATGAAGTGAGTGTATGTTAAAAACAAGAACCATTATCTGCCAATGGAGTCAAAACAATAAGTTTATTATTCTTGCCCCATTGGCAGACACAGTCAATTTTCTTGTTTATTCAATATTTCACTTTATTTTGATGCATTTTTTTAGAAACCAAGGCTTAGGTTTACTTACAGATTGCACCAGAGCACTGTAAAAAAGTCAAGCCTTGTTTTCTGAAAAATTTATCAAAATGTTGTTAGTTTTTGCTGAAAACAATAAAAAAATATCTGCCGATGGGGTAAGAAAAATAATCTTAATTCAAAGGGAAAACAAGATTATTTTTATTGCCTCGTTGGCAGATATTTTTCTCATTTAAAACCCTCATCTGTCCCTCGGGTCATTTTGACCCAAAAAGTTTTTTCAAAAAAATTCTAAAAATCGTGTGTTGATCGTACCGGTCCAAGATGTCTTTACTTTTGTCACACTTGCACCGGGAATACACACATTTCTTTTTGAGTGGATTCGAGGAGTTTAAATGGGTGCAATAAAAAAGTAACAAAAGTGTCCCTCGCGGGTCATTTTGACCCGCATAGGAATTAATGGAATTTACGAGAAAACTGCATTTTTCATTACATTTGATTTTGTTTTATATATACAAAATCTGAGACAATCCAGTAAAGATTTATACCCAAACGAAGGGCTGAGACTACAGAATATCCCCAATGCAGAAAAAACTCCCATACAAACAC
>NW_015549609.1:259076-264225 GCF_001515605.1 Sinocyclocheilus anshuiensis
TTTAATGTTTCGATATATATATATATATATATATATATATATATATATATATATTAATCAATAAACAACCAAACTGAAGCCTTAAGATCATCTAATTTCTCATGTTTCACTTGTTTTGCTCTGTTAAAAAACTCCATAAGGTTCTATAGGCCCCTCTAGTGGCTGTAAACATAAAATGCAATTTTATGTAATTTTTCCCCACCAGATGGCATCAGAGACACTCAGTGACTCAATTCCAAGGCCATCTGTTGGTTTTTGATGAAACAGGACTGAAATTGTGTCTTTGTTTTATTTTTTAGGGGACATAATGTCAAAAAACTGCTTATTTGCTTATATTTTCTTAAACATATCCAGAATAAAAGGTCAATATAATAAAACTCACCAAAAAAATAATAGGAAAACCTACATAAATATTTAGAAAAATATATATAAAAATGGATCAATATAAGATTTGTAGCGTCTGCGTAGAATCATGCATGATCTTTGGGGTTTTATGGCTTAAGAGACCCTTTTAGCTTTTGAAATAAAAAAGTAACAAAAGTGTCCCTCGCGGGTCATTTTGACCCGCATAGGAATGAATAGAATTTACGAGAAAACTGCATTTTTCATTACATTTGATGTTTTTTTATACACAAAATCTGAGACAATCCAGTAAAGATTTATACCCAAACGAAGGGCTGAGACTACAGAATATCCCCAATGCAGAAAAAACTCCCATACAAACACGTTAAATTTGAGTGATGGGGTGGAGACCAATGAGTTTATATCATATTTATATTTTTAAATGTATCTTTTATATTTATTACATATCTATGAAACTGTATGAATATGCATGTGTTTGGATTAAAATTCAGTATAAATAATTTTTCTTTTTTTTTTTTTACAAAATATAGTTTTTAGTTCTGAAAGCCTTGAGATATATCTCAAGGCTTAATGAAGCCTCAAGTTGGTGTAGTTTTAAACATTTCACTTGTTTGGCTCATTTAAGAATCTCCATAGGGTTCTATAGGCCCCTCTAGTGGCTATAAAATGCAATTTTATGTAATTTTTCCCCACCAGATGGCATCAGAGACACTCAGTGACTCAATTCCAAGGCCATCTATTGTTTTTTTATTAAACAGGACTGAAATTGTATCTTTCTTGGTTTGTTTGTTTTTTGGTTAAATAATTTACAAAAACTGCTTATTTGCTTATGTTTTCTTAAAAATATCCAGAATAAAAGGTAAATATGATAAAAATCTCCAAAAAATAATAGAAAACCCTACATAAAAAATAGAAAAAAATTATAAAAATGTTCCAATATAAGCTTTCTGGACCAAAAATAAAATGTGTCATTTTTGGCCTTCGGGTCATTTTGACCCGCGAGGGACACTTTTGTTATAGGTTCGGGAGGGTTCATTTTAAAGGAACATTTTTGTAATGTTAATAATTTGAATATTATATAGAATCTTTGTCCACTAAAGAATCTTTTGTGCAACTAAAAAGTTATGTGGATATTAAATCCATTGTTATGGATTCTTCATGGAACCGTAGAACTATTATTTTCAATAAGGTTCTAATTTTAAACAAGAAAGTTCTAATCTAAGTTACCTAATCAAGAAATTACAGTTTAAGGGCCGAATTTCCAACAGCTTGTGCCAGCGCAAACCCTCTCTTGGTGTTAAAAAACTGAAGACGCACAGAGAAACATTAGTGATGAAAAGGCACAGACAGTCTTTTTTTGCGGCTGGCGTGGCTGACCATGCATTTGTAGGAGTTTTCCATTCAGACACAACATTTATGAGAGGAGGGTATTGAAATGATTGAAATGAAGTGATTTACTAAGGTTTTGAGGTAGTCAATTTACTGGTAATTGCGCCATTATATAATGCCCCCAAAAAAGCATGTCTTAACCCATTTTGCTCTTGGTAAATTGCGTTGGTCATTATGGAAATGATCCGTCTGTATCTGTGTTCTTTAATTTAAACATTGTCAGTAGATCATCTGCAAAACTTTCCACCCCAATCTGCACTTTTACGGGATTGCAGTCTCTTGCTAATTTGCAAATCCAGCCCTTAATATCATGTAATTTTGCTTCTCAAGTAAATGTATCTTGATTTAAGAACGTTTAGATATTTGTTCTGGAAAAATGACAAAAACAGTGAGTAAGAGCTTCCCTTTTTGCAGTTGTATGGCTGGAGAGTCAACAGTGGTTATTAGTTCAGTTAGCAGGTAAAGCAGTAGCAGATTTACTGGAGAGTTTTCTACTTCTGACTCAGTGTGGTTTACATTTATCTCATTTTCAGCAATGTTTCATGAGTTTTTGTGCCACCAGTTCATTGACTCTGTTGTCTGAGTCAGCCCTTCACGTACTTGCTAGGTAAGCTTCTTTGAAAAGATATAAAATATACATCCCATCTTATTAGAGACGCTCTTTGGTGAATCATAAGTGTCAAGGGCCCAAACAATCTCAGAAGCTTTACTTTCTAATTATAATAGAAATGAACAGCTGAAAAAAAAATATTCTCAAAATGACTTAGCGGCTGCTGACCTTTATAAATACTCCCTCTGTGAGAATCGTGTGCATTAGAAACAGATTTCTTCAGCTGCTTGCAGTTTTGAGGCCTGGTGTTAGATTTAACTCATTCAAAAGTTTAAACCATGTGTTCTGTGTGGGGTCTCAGAACTGCAGTGAATGGGTGCCGTCAGAATGAGAGTCCAAACAACTGATGAAAACATCACAATAATCCACAAGTAATCCACACCACTCCAGTCTAACAATTAACATCTTATGAAGAGAAGAGCTGTGTGTTTGTAAGAAACAAATCCATCAAGGAGTTTTTAACTTTAAACCATTGATTTCAGGTAAATATGAGTCCTCTATCCAAAATATTGCTTTCTACAGTGAAAAAGCCCATCTCCTGTTGTCCTCTCACATTAAAATAGAACTGTTAAAACTGTTTTGGATTGTTTTTGCTTGTAAATGGTGCTTGATCTGTGCAGATTTCTATCCTGATTCAGACTAAACAACTTTTTCACTTTTTCACGCAATTAAAAATATCCAGAATAAAAGGTAAATATGATAAAAATCTCCAAAAAATAATAGAAAACCCTACATAAAAAATAGAAAAAAATTATAAAAATGTTCCAATATAAGCTTTCTGGACCAAAAATAAAATGTGTCATTTTTGGCCTTCGGGTCATTTTGACCCGCGAGGGACACTTTTGTTATAGGTTCGGGAGGGACGGATGAGTGTTTTAAAGAAAAAAAACTGTACATTACTTTTTTTTTTTTTCAGAAAATAAGACTTATTCTCTTATTTAAAGTTATTAAATTATATTATTAAAGTTATTTTGCTTCTCAAGTAAATGTATCTTGATTCAAGAATATTTAGATATTTGTACTGGAATACAAGACAAAAATGCTAAGTAAGAAAATCATTTTTTACAGTACGCTGGTGCGTCAAAATAAAGGACTAAGGAATATTTTTATACTAAGGAATAAAATAATTTTTGCACTGCGCAAACGCTCTTTTAGCATTAAAAAAAACTACTGTCAGGATTTACTAAACACACAGTAAAACATTAGAAATGAAAAGGTGTGGACACTTTTTTTTTTTTTTTTGTGGCTGACCTTATTGCATATGCATTTGTAGGAGTTTTCCATTCAGACACAACATTTATGAGAGGAGGGTATTGAAATGAATCAAGCAAAGTGATTTACTAAGGTTTTGAGGTAGTCAATTTACTGGTAATTGCGCCATTATATAATGCCCCCAAAAAAGCATGTCTTAACCCATTTTGCTCTTGGTAAATTGCGTTGGTCATTATGGAAATGATCCGTCTGTATCTGTGTTCTTTAATTTAAACATTGTCAGTAGATCATCTGCAAAACTTTCCACCCCAATCTGCACTTTTACGGGATTGCAGTCTCTTGCTAATTTGCAAATCCAGCCCTTAATATCATGTAATTTTGCTTCTCAAGTAAATGTATCTTGATTTAAGAACGTTTAGATATTTGTTCTGGAAAAATGACAAAAACAGTGAGTAAGAGCTTCCCTTTTTGCAGTTGTATGGCTGGAGAGTCAACAGTGGTTATTAGTTCAGTTAGCAGGTAAAGCAGTAGCAGATTTACTGGAGAGTTTTCTACTTCTGACTCAGTGTGGTTTACATTTATCTCATTTTCAGCAATGTTTCATGAGTTTTTGTGCCACCAGTTCATTGACTCTGTTGTCTGAGTCAGCCCTTCACGTACTTGCTAGGTAAGCTTCTTTGAAAAGATATAAAATATACATCCCATCTTATTAGAGACGCTCTTTGGTGAATCATAAGTGTCAAGGGCCCAAACAATCTCAGAAGCTTTACTTTCTAATTATAATAGAAATGAACAGCTGAAAAAAAAATATTCTCAAAATGACTTAGCGGCTGCTGACCTTTATAAATACTCCCTCTGTGAGAATCGTGTGCATTAGAAACAGATTTCTTCAGCTGCTTGCAGTTTTGAGGCCTGGTGTTAGATTTAACTCATTCAAAAGTTTAAACCATGTGTTCTGTGTGGGGTCTCAGAACTGCAGTGAATGGGTGCCGTCAGAATGAGAGTCCAAACAACTGATGAAAACATCACAATAATCCACAAGTAATCCACACCACTCCAGTCTAACAATTAACATCTTATGAAGAGAAGAGCTGTGTGTTTGTAAGAAACAAATCCATCAAGGAGTTTTTAACTTTAAACCATTGATTTCAGGTAAATATGAGTCCTCTATCCAAAATATTGCTTTCTACAGTGAAAAAGCCCATCTCCTGTTGTCCTCTCACATTAAAATAGAACTGTTAAAACTGTTTTGGATTGTTTTTGCTTGTAAATGGTGCTTGATCTGTGCAGATTTCTATCCTGATTCAGACTAAACAACTTTTTCACTTTTTCACGCAATGCTTTGAGGTTAAAAATAGATTTAGAGGTTTTTAATGGTTTGAGGTTAAAAATAGGTTAATCATAGATTTGTTTCTTACAAACATGCAGCTTTTCACCTCACAAGACATTAATTGATGGACTGGAATGGTGTGGATTACTTGTGGATTATTGTGATGTTTTTATCAGCTGTTTGGACTATCATTCTGACGGCACCAATTCACTGCAGAGCATACATTGGTGAACAAGTGAAGTGTT
>NW_015549609.1:266071-269080 GCF_001515605.1 Sinocyclocheilus anshuiensis
ACTCTTTTTTTTTTTTTTTTTTTTTTGTGGCTGACCTTATTGCATATGCATTTGTAGGAGTTTTCCATTCAGACACAACATTTATGAGAGGAGGGTATTGAAATGAATCAAGCAAAGTGATTTACTAAGGTTTTGAGGTAGTCAATTTACTGGTAATTGCGCCATTATATAATGCCCCCAAAAAAGCATGTCTTAACCCATTTTGCTCTTGGTAAATTGCGTTGGTCATTATGGAAATGATCCGTCTGTATCTGTGTTCTTTAATTTAAACATTGTCAGTAGATCATCTGCAAAACTTTCCACCCCAATCTGCACTTTTACGGGATTGCAGTCTCTTGCTAATTTGCAAATCCAGCCCTTAATATCATGTAATTTTGCTTCTCAAGTAAATGTATCTTGATTTAAGAACGTTTAGATATTTGTTCTGGAAAAATGACAAAAACAGTGAGTAAGAGCTTCCCTTTTTGCAGTTGTATGGCTGGAGAGTCAACAGTGGTTATTAGTTCAGTTAGCAGGTAAAGCAGTAGCAGATTTACTGGAGAGTTTTCTACTTCTGACTCAGTGTGGTTTACATTTATCTCATTTTCAGCAATGTTTCATGAGTTTTTGTGCCACCAGTTCATTGACTCTGTTGTCTGAGTCAGCCCTTCACGTACTTGCTAGGTAAGCTTCTTTGAAAAGATATAAAATATACATCCCATCTTATTAGAGACGCTCTTTGGTGAATCATAAGTGTCAAGGGCCCAAACAATCTCAGAAGCTTTACTTTCTAATTATAATAGAAATGAACAGCTGAAAAAAAAATATTCTCAAAATGACTTAGCGGCTGCTGACCTTTATAAATACTCCCTCTGTGAGAATCGTGTGCATTAGAAACAGATTTCTTCAGCTGCTTGCAGTTTTGAGGCCTGGTGTTAGATTTAACTCATTCAAAAGTTTAAACCATGTGTTCTGTGTGGGGTCTCAGAACTGCAGTGAATGGGTGCCGTCAGAATGAGAGTCCAAACAACTGATGAAAACATCACAATAATCCACAAGTAATCCACACCACTCCAGTCTAACAATTAACATCTTATGAAGAGAAGAGCTGTGTGTTTGTAAGAAACAAATCCATCAAGGAGTTTTTAACTTTAAACCATTGATTTCAGGTAAATATGAGTCCTCTATCCAAAATATTGCTTTCTACAGTGAAAAAGCCCATCTCCTGTTGTCCTCTCACATTAAAATAGAACTGTTAAAACTGTTTTGGATTGTTTTTGCTTGTAAATGGTGCTTGATCTGTGCAGATTTCTATCCTGATTCAGACTAAACAACTTTTTCACTTTTTCACGCAATGGTTTGAGGTTAAAAATAGATTTAGAGGTTTTTAATGGTTTGAGGTTAAAAATAGGTTAATCATAGATTTGTTTCTTACAAACATGCAGCTTTTCACCTCACAAGACATTAATTGATGGACTGGAATGGTGTGGATTACTTGTGGATTATTGTGATATTCAGATATATTCTTTCAAACATTTGCAGTCACATTTCTTGTTATGCGTAGCTATTGTGCTACATAAATCAGAGACCTTTTGTAATCAGTTTTCTAAGGAGGGAAGAGGTTGAGGGAGGAGGTGGGAAAAAATGAGGCAGAAAAATGGAAATGAAGCCCTGCTTGTTTTGGCAAGAGGACCTATATGAGAGGCAGGCAGCGCTGATTACTTAAAAGGATAGTTCACCCAAAAATGGAAATTCTGTCTTCATTTACTCACCCTCAAGACTTTCTTTCTTCTGCAGAATATAAAATAACTTATTTTAAGAAATATCTGTGTGTGTGTGTGTGTGTGTGTGTGTGTGTGTGTGTCCAATACAATGGAAGTCAATGGTTACCAAAACGGAACATTCTTCGATGTATTTTCTTGTGTTCCACAGAAAAAAAAGGCATTTGGAATGACACGAGGGTGACATATGAAATAATAGTCAGAAAAAAATTGAGTTTAATTTTAAGTAAAAAAAAAAAACTTATGAATAAAAAAAAAATACATCAATAAAAAAATGAATGAACAAAAACAAATTGCATATGTGTCTTGTTGAATATTATATTTGATACATCAGGCATTTATGGCACATATAGTCTGATATAGTGAGAATATGGAGCTCATATCGAGGAGAAAAAAACACCTACATTTCATTCAGAGGCCCAAACTGAGCAAAAATATGCAATTTGGTGCAGATTCTGATATTCATATGGTGAAAAAGATGGAATTCTGGAATTCTATAACATATAATGCAATGCAATACAATGATGATTGAGAGAGGAACAAATAAATGTTCCTCGAAATGTTTATATATGCATTGGATAATCAAGTAAACCTAAGTTGCTTCAGTCCAGTGAGTGCTCATCTTGAAATACTACTAACAATATAAAAGTTATTCTTACGTTTACTTTATTAAAATTAGTAAAGATTTCACAACAGAAAGACATGTGATCCACAAACTGAAGGGCATTTTACCAATGATACTAAAATCCATTTACTTGCTAAAAAAAGTATAAACTATCAATCAGACAACAGAAGGCATGTAGTGGATTGGGTACAACAGGATTTTGACCTGTTGATCATGAAGTTTTGATCATGTTGATAACCTTTAGAGGCCTTAGTGATTTGCATATCAAATATTACACAGTAGACTTTATAGGGTTAATTATCACAGTTTTCGTTTTAGGGAGAACTGTCCCTTTAAGAGTTGGAGGTGTGTGTGAGAGTGTGTATGAAGTAAAAGTCTCAGGAGAGGTGAGTTTCATGCCCACCTCTATCCATCAATGCAAACAACACATTTTTCAACGTATAAAATATCTTTCCATTTCTGAAACATTTCTTGCAGAATGGCCCATAACATTCATTGTTCTTTGACGCAAATATTAGCGAGTACATCTGTGGACACAAGGTTAGCCGGTTGAGAGCGTTTGTTCGGTGGCTGCCTTCGGTCACACCGGCTGCTCCTGGCTCCTTGACATAGTTGACATTTTCA
>NW_015549609.1:269196-286407 GCF_001515605.1 Sinocyclocheilus anshuiensis
TGAGAGACAGAGACTGAGAGACACAGAGAGAGAGAGAGAGAGAGAGAGACAGAGACAGAGACAGAGAGACAAAGACAGAGACAGAGAGAGAGACAGAGACAGAGAGACAGAGAGAGAGAGAGAGAGAGAGAGACACAGAGACACAGAGACAGAGAGACAAAGACAGAGGCAGAGAGAGACAGAGACAGAGAGAGACACAGAGACAGAGAGACAAAGACAGAGGCAGAGAGAGAGAGACAGAGACAGAGAGAGACACAGAGACAGAGAGACAGAGACAGAGACAGAGAGAGAGAGAGAGACTCATTTTCTGGATGTCTGCTTCACACCTGAAGCCACACTTGTCTCCATCAGCACGTTGTGCTGCTTATGCAAAATGACACGGTGGTAATAAGGAGACAATCAATGCTGTCTGCTGCTTACTTTTCGACAGGCCGTGTCTGCGGGGCGGAACGACCCTGCGTACACTCCAAGCAGTGGCCTTTTATCTAAATGACCGCCAATTTAACACAGGTGGGATGTGGTAACTGATATTCATGAAGTCTAAACCAGATGCTGGACTAGTTCCCTTACCAACACAATTTGATAGTGAAAAAAAAAAAAAAAAACACATCATGCTGTTTGAAACGTAATTTTCAGGAAAACTGTGCTTTTTTTAGTCTGAAAACTTTATTTTTATTTGGAAATATTACTACAGGATTTTCCAAGAAATCAGACCCAACTCCAGGCCAAAGTACCGAGTTCATAACCCCAATAAAAAATAAATAAATAAATAATAATAATCTATGGAAGCCCGTTTCCTCCACTGAATTAAAAAAAAAAGGTAATTGCGACTTTTTATCTCACAATTCGGACTTTTTTTCACAGAAATGTGAGATATAAACTCGCAATTGCGCGTTATGCTGATATGTTCTCAGAATTGTGAATTTATATCTCGCAGTTCTGACTTTATAACTCGCCATTGCGAATTTATATCTCACAATTCTGTGAAAAAAAGTCCGAATTGTGAGATAAAAAGTCACAATTACCGCTTTTATTTTTTATTCAGTGGCGGAAACGGGCTTCCATAATAATCAGATGCTTTCATTTCAATAAAAGTTACTTTTATTGAATATATTGTAAAATATAATAATAATAATAATAATAATAATAATATGTCATACACTACTTTTAATAAATTTGGGGTCAGTAAGTAATTTTTTTAATGTTTTTAATGTTTGAAGAAGTCTCTTATGTTCATCAAGGCTGCATTCGTTTGATCAAAAATACAGTAAAATCAGTAATAATGTGAAATATTATTACAATTTAGAAGAACTGATTTCTATTGTAATATATTTTAATATGTAATTAACCCTGTAATGCAAAGCTGAATTTACCGCATTATTACTGCAGTCTTTAGTGTCACATGATCCTTCAGAAATCATTCTAATATGCTGATTTGCTGCTCAAGAAACGTTTCTTTTCATTATAAGTGTAGAGCTGCTTCATATTTTTGTGGAAACCATAATACATTTTTTTTTATTATTTAAATTAATGTCTTTAATGTCAATCAAAAAGTATTATTTCTAAAAAAAATGAGAAAATGTGCATTGCACATTAATCCGAGTCAAATCTATCAAATAAAGGGACCAAGTTCAGTATCCTGTCAATTTTATCAGTAGCATGTAAGGGAGACTTAGGGAATAGAGCATGAAAAGTACATATCCCTGAGAATGACCTACATGCATTCAGAGAAAAACAGACGAACACGATACCAAAAAGTGCATGTAGACTCATAATTGTAATATTTCGACTCCGACATGCTTATTAGCTCCTTCCAGTGTGTGACGCAGCAAATCCATGATGCTTCCCAAGGCCCATAAAATAAAATGGGGTTGCCCTCGATTTGCAATCACTGTCCTTAAAGCATCCCCTCTGTAGGTGTCTCCCTCCGCACACGGTTTTCTGTCAAAAATGGAATGACTAATTTCACAGCATACCTGTGAGCACGGGACTTTCATTATATTAAAAGCAGTGGCTGGGGTGGAGGGATTGGACCTGGGGATTGGGAAGGAGGGGAGATCATTAAGATAACACAGGGTCCAAAAATATCCAGCTCTGGTGGTCAGCTTGCATTAGTTTCCATAAAGTAATTTTATTACCATGTCCTCCGCTGCATGCATGTTTCCGTTTGATTCTTTTGATTAAGGAGGCACAACGTACTCTACCGGTCAGAAGTGTGGAATAATTAAGATTTAATTAAGATTTTTAATTAAGATTTTTTTTTTAAAGAACTCTCTTATGCTCACCAAAGCTGCATTTATTTGATCAAAAACACAGTAAAAATTGTAATATTGTGAAATATTATTACAATTTCAAATAACTGTTTTGAATTTTAATATCTGTTAAAATGCAATTTATTCCTGTGATGGTAAAGTTGATATTCTAATATGCTGATTTGCTGCTCAAGAAACATTTCTCAGTATTATCAGAGATGAAAACTGCTAAATATTTTTGTGGAAACTGTGATACACTACGATGCAAAAGTATGGGATAAGCAAGATTTAAAAATAAAAAAAAAATGAAAAGACAAAAGAAAGAATTTAATCATTTTATACAGCAAGGACATGTTAAATAAAGGCATTTATATCAGTTTCCTCAAAAATATGAAGCAGCATATCTGTTATTAACATTGATAATAAGAAATGTTTCTTGAGCAGCAGATCAGCATATTAGACTGATTTCTGAAGGATCATGTGACACTGAAGACTGGAGTAATTATGCTGAAAATTCAGCTTTGATCACAGAAATAAATTACATTTTGCAACATATTACAATAGAAAATGTTTATTTTAAATTGGAATAATATTTCACATTATTACCGTTTTTACTGTATTTTTAAATCAAATAAAGGCAGCTTTCGTGGTCATATCTTAAACATATTAAACAGCAAAAAATAAATAAATAAATACAATCAAATTAAAATCTCTAAATTATTGAAAGAGTACACATGTGAAAAACTGTA
The DNA here is from genome assembly GCF_001515605.1 of Sinocyclocheilus anshuiensis. Lineage (NCBI taxonomy): Eukaryota > Metazoa > Chordata > Actinopteri > Cypriniformes > Cyprinidae > Sinocyclocheilus > Sinocyclocheilus anshuiensis. The sequence goes on from NW_015549609.1 coordinate 272,198, forward strand.
TAGCACTTTATCTGGTCAGTGGGTAGGACATGGCGACACGGGTTGGCAATCCTGGATTATAAAGTAGCAGCCGGCAGCAATAGGCAAAAGAGGATGTGAAGGACGAGGACAGATTGTTGATTGCACATTGTCTCCGGGGGATTTTTTTCTGCTCCCCTACAGAGGTGACTCATCACTGTACAGTATCCTATGCATCACACTCATTTAGCATATATTAGAATGCTTCACTCCATAAAATCTGCATGATTGTATATTCTAACCAGAGATTATCTATCTATCTATCTATCTATCTATCTATCTATCTATCTATCTATCTGTCTGTCTGTCTGTCTGTCTGTCTCTATTTTACAGTTTGTTTGTTTGTTTGTTTGTTTGTTTAGTACTTATTTATTAATACATACAATAATACAAAATATAATAATAATAATAACAACTGCCCCCTAATATTAGTTTCCCATTCATGCTAGATCTATCCCCTTCATACCAATTATTCATACTAAACATTAGTGAATCATATTTTAAAATGTAATTTATTCCTGTGATCAAAGCTGAATTTTCAGCATCATTCAGTCTTCAGTGTCAAATGATCCTCCAGAAATCATTCTAATATGCTGATTTGCTGCTCAATAAACATTTCTATGCATACTATATATACATGTATATAGGTCTATACATACATGTTTTGAACTGTTTTCGCTTGTAAACGGTGTTTGATCTGTGCATATTTCTCTCCTGATGCAGACAAGACAACTTTTTCAATCGAGAAAGCAATATTTTGGATAAAGGACTTGTATTTTGGCCAGAAGCAAGGATTTAAGGTTAAAAATATCCTAATCATAGATTTGTTTCTTACAAACACACAGCTTTTTTTATTTTTTTTCACAAGATGTTAACTGATGGACTGGAGTGGTGTGGATTACTTGTGGATTATTGTGATGTTTTTATCAGCTGTTTGCACTCTCATTCTGACGGCACCCATTCACTGCAGAGGATCCACTGGTGAGCGAGTGATATAATGCTACATTTCTCCAAATCTGTTCATCTGAAGAAACAAACTCATCTTGGATGGCCTGAGGGTGAGGACATTTTCAGCAACTTTTCGTTTTTGGGTGAACTATTCCTTTAAGGGTTAAAGAGAAGCAATGCGGTGATTCGTTTAGAAGGTATAAGAGATAACGTACTCGGTTACTAACGTAACCTTGGTTCCCTGAGATACGGGAACGAGTACTGCGTCTTGCTTAAGACGCATATGGGAAAAAGCCTTTTTTCTCCTGAACTGAAGCCTATTTCATTCACGCAGTGAAACTGCACGGCCATTGGTTCGTGCAGGGCTTTAAAAACGAACCAATGGCGTGGCAGCCCGCCAAAGCCCGCCAGAATGGGCGGGGCATCTGGCTATATAAGCGGGCGCTCGCCACAGGATTCTCAGGTTTACTTCGACTGAAGCAATGATTGAGTCGTGCAGCTACATAGCACGGCCAGCAACGCAGTACTCATTCCCGTATCTCAGGGAACCGAGGTTACATTAGTAACCGAGTAGTCTCAGTAAGCGCGTAGCTCACTGCCCTTCTGCGGCGGATCGGAGTGCAACGGGGAGAGCGAGCACACGGGTACAGTGCCGGCATGCGAGCGCTCAGACCCGGTTGCTTAGTTCCCTGACTCCGCTGTTTCTCTCTCCGAGGCTCGCTGAGAGAGGAGAAACGGGAGAGCGGGGCTGCCTTCAATGAAGGTGGTCCGCGAGTTGAGAAGAGCGAGACTCGTGCTCTCAGCGAGAGCATTCCGTTAAAGGCTTTTTCCCATATGCGTCTTAAGCAAGACGCAGTACGAGTGAAGTATCGAAAGGGAACCAATATGTTTTTAGAAAAACTCACTGATCAGATAGTCCATCATATGGTACTTCCTTGCCAAAGTACCAAACAGCAGCAGCTGGCACTCACTCCGCCGGGCATTTTCCACTACCCCGTCCATCACATTTGAAGATGAGAGGCTGTAATTCACCAGCTATCTATTCTCAAGGTTTAGCCACACAGTCTTGCCCCTCCTCCCGTCCATCCACCACAGCCCTCAATCCAGGGTGGTATCCATCTCTTATCTGCCATGGGGGGGCCGCAGGACAACCTCTTCCGGCATGGCATCACTCCCAGTGCCCCACTTACAGCCATCAGTCACTGTCTCAGCTCATAGCTCCATGTGTCAGCCGTATGGATGACTGTCGCTTACCTGTACGGACCTGCATGCCAATAGAATCAGAGTTACAGGGAACATAGTCAGTCTGTTCAAGCATTTCACATCATCTATGACGAGATGAAAAAGCATCTTATATTCATTAAGGCTGTGAAGTGTGAGTATACTGCAAAAACTGTATTTTTAATTTTATTATATTTTTTCCTTTTCCTTTCTTTTTTTTCTACTAAATTTGCTGCTCCCTCTGCCTGGAATATTTTGTAAATTGGAGTCTTTAAAAAAGATTTTAAAGAAACATTGGGTTACAGATGTTCTGACTAGTTATGTATTGATATTCTTTTTTCATTGTATATTTTATTTTCGAAATTTGTATTAACTTGCTTGTTTGTATATGTAGGTATGTATGGATGGATGTTATCCGTTAAACCCACGTGAGCTGTGTTGCTGTCAATCTTGGCCAGGACGCCCTTGTAAAAGAGATTTTGGTCACACTTTATTTTTAAGGTCCAATAATATTAACAAACCATTAACTACAACGTTTGCCTCAATAAACTCCTAATTTACTGCTTATTAATAGTTAGTAAGGTAGTTGTTAAGTTTAGGGTATTGGATAGGATTAGGGATGTAGAATATGGTCATGCAGAATATGTGCTTTATAAGTAGCCCAGTAAAGCGCTTTGAGTGCCTAGAAAAGCGCTATATAAATGTAATGAGTTAGTTACTAATAAACAGCCAATATGTTAATAATAGGTATATGCTAATAAGAAACTAGTTAATAGTGAGAATTGGTCCCTGTATTAAAGTGTTACCAAGATTTTTAATCTCAGTGTGCTTCCTGGTAAAATAAAGGTTGTAATAATAATAATAATAAAATAAAATGCACTTGGCGCAATAATCTAGACTCTTGGTCTAAAGCTTATAAGAGTTTTTTTTTTTTTCAGAGATATTATACAAACAAAGACTCAGTATCATTTGAGAATATATTCCTGTCATTATTGGGGCCCGAGGGAGGACTTTTTCAGCCACTCAGATGATGACAGTTCACAGTGAGCGCCTATTATTCAGGACTAAATGGAACTGAAAATGTACATGCCACGCTGAACTGGCTGCTGAAAGTACAGTCCTCACGCCAGCAGAAATGGCAAATCCCTTGTAATTGTGCCATTAGTGTTCCCATTCACTTCGGTCCAAACAGGCTGTAGTCACTCAATTGAATGTCACGACAGTATGGGAGAGTTTACTTTTATTGCTGTCTCCTATACAGCTCTATCTTTTATGTTTCCCCTTCACAAATCTTTGTGAAGATGTTAAATATTAATTCCATGGTATAATCCAATTTTGATTTAAAAGTGGAAACTAGAAAAAACAAACACATAAAAGCAGAAATAAACAAGTGTGCTTGAGAATATTTAATAGAAAAACAACTTCATCTGACATATTTATCACAAAATACCACTGAACCACCAATAGCTCTTTATGTATTATGTGTAGACGCGGGCAAATTCATAGTGAAAGGCCTCAGTCATTTTCATTCAGGTATATTTAAAGGAATAGTTCACCCAAAAATGAAAATTTGCCAGGAAACGTACTCACCCTCAGGCCATCGCAGATGTAGATGAGTTTGCATTGCATCACTGTCTCACCAATGGATCCTCTGCAGTGAATGGGTGCCATCAGAATGAGAGTCCAAACAGCTGATAATAATGCTTCCTCTAGTAAACAAGCCCATCTCCTGTTGTCCTCTCAAATCCAAATCCAACAACATATTTGTTTATAAATGTTTTGGCTTGTAAACGATACTTGATCTGTGCATATTTCTCTCCTGATTCAGATGAGACAACTTTTTTGCTGAAGAAAGCAATATTACATATAGAAGATTTGTATTTTAGCCGGTAGAAACAATTTGAAGTTTGAAATTTTTTGTCCTTACAAACAAGCAGCTTTTCACTTCATGTTAATTGCGTTTGACTTTATTAGAAAAAGCACTTTGTAATGGATTCTCTCTCATGCATGCTTTGTTTTTCTTCTTCCTCTGTGGTTTATTCATTGTGACTGCCTATATCTCACAGGATATCTCTGTTTCCACCTCTTTATCCCCCTAGACCGTCTTTCACTCCCTGCTGGCTTCTCCCCCAACACTGGAGCCAAATCAATCAGCACTTACAGTCACAGATGCTGAAAACGATAGGATGCTTAGCTAGCAGGGTTCCAACACCTCTTGACCTTTCAAGATTTTGTTCAAGTTATTCATGATTAGCGAACAAGAGTTATTAAAATAATTTTCTAGAGATTGCACTACCTAACTAAATTAATTCATTAATATTCGTGCATAAATAGGGTGGAAAAAAACAACTATGTTTTAGGAATCAGGTAATTGCCATGACTTTTTCCAGCCTGGAAATCATAACAATTCTAAGATATTTCCAGGTTTTAACCGTGGCAACCCTGCTCTAGGACTGACTCCAGGTTTTTAACATAGGCTACTTCATATTAGAAACAGTTAATTAGCAGCTAAAATATTCAGTTAATTTATATTAATCTAATGAGTTCCCTTGTTGCTGAATATTTCATAAGGTCTGTCAAAATATAACAAGTACGGTCCAATAAAAACGTGCCTCGGATAATTTGTCATCTGTACAATTGTCCATCAGTGAAAATGATTGAAAGTTACAATTAAATGCACTAATTCAGAGTCAAGAAACATTCTGTTTAAAATATTATTATTTGCCACCCTGACTGGAACATGTGGATTAAAAATGGCTTAATACAATTGTGCTCCGATTCAAATAGATTGAACAATACAATATGAAAAATACTACTCAAACATTCTACAAGATAATACTTCAAATGCTAATATTTCAATATTTAATCTCCCCCACAAAGAATTGTCTCCAAGTTCTCGTTTTAAAGATTTGTGATCTCATATTATGCATTTAGATGATGCAATAATGTCTGTTCCAGGGTCAATAATTAGAACAGAACCATAATTTCTGCAGTCATTTACTCCCTTGGGAGTTCAGGGCTGCGATTAGGTTCAGCATAACCTCATTCTCAATAGTAATTACATGTGCAATCCAGTTAACGTAACTTCAGTTTGCATGTATATTACATGGCCTCATGTAAATTACAACAAATGGTTACATTAATATCTCATACACATTGTCATCTTACACCATTAGGTTTGTTTAATGCCTGTAGGATTCATATAAAGCAATGCAAAACAATATACCAGCACAAAATGCTGTGCCAAATATAATACCACTTTGGACCACACAGAGGCAGTATGCATCAACAAAACACTGGAACTGAAACCCTGATTCTCTTTGAATGTAATATTCATCTATGATGACTCTACTGGTTATTCTTGGTCAATAAATCTTTTTCAAGTCACCTTAAATCAAATTTTTTTCCTTATGCATTTTTTTCTGTGCACGGTTCTGTACAAGAATAGATATCCTCCACAGTCAGAGAAAACCACTCGTAGAAATCAGATATTGTCTATGTGCATCCTTTGAATACACAATGCCTGCTTTTTTGCATAGATTTAAGAAGCAGTCCAATTTTATTCAGCTTAAAAATACAGCTTTACAAAAGTATCATACACAAAATATGTGAAAATATGGACCACAAAACCAGTCATATGGGTCAATTTTTCGAAATTGAGATTTATACATCATCTGAAAGCTGAATAAATACGCTTTCCGTTGATCTGTGGTTTGTTATGATAGGACAATATTTGAAAATCTGGAATCTGAGGGTGCAAAAAAATCTAAATATTGAGAAAATCGCCTTTAAAGTTATCCAAATTAAGTTCTTAGCAATGCATATTGCTAATCAAAAATTAAGTTTTTATATATTTACAGTTGGGAATTTACAAAATATCTTCATGGAACATGATCTTTACTTAATATCGTAATGATTTTTGGCATAAAGGAAAAATCTATAATTTTGACCCATACAATGTTTTTTTGGCTATTGCTACAAATATACCCCAGCGACTTAAGACTGCTTTTGTGGTCCAGGGTCACATATAAGAAAACCACAAAACGTCATCCTATATCAGAACAAAAACTCATACTGTTTTCTTGCTTCATGCTTCATACTAAAAGATCAAGGGCCCTCAGCTAAAGTAATTAAAGTCGAACTTTAATTTAACAAGATTTTTTTTTCATAGTGTTATGTGACTCACTCAGTGAGTGTTTTACAGCAAATAACACTGTAAAATAACCACTTTTGATCCTGTAAGGCTCATCATTATTTAGTATCCCAAAAATAGAATTATAGCATTTTCATTAGACGTTATTTTTGCAAGTGTAATATTATGTTGATTTAATATGTTAGGAATTAAATGCTCTTGGGTTTGGTCTGGGAGCGATGTTTGGATATCACAGCAGCATACTCTCTACCTGAGCCGTAAATAGTGCGCTTCAGGTCAGGTGCAGAGAAATCCACATGAAACAGGCCGAAGCGTACACTGTAGCCATCATTCCACTCAAAGTTATCCAGCAGAGACCGGGCAAAATATCCCTTTACATTCAATCTGTCTTGACTGATAGCTGGAAGACAAACACATCATGTAGAGATCGTCCTCAGAACAGAGCTCCTATCAGATTATAGTTTCTATTATTTGAAATACTTCAATTTGTCTGGGTCTCAAAGCTACAATAGCTGGATTTTACCATTTCAGGACTACAGCCACCCTTGTGAAAAGGATAGTTTAGCATACTTAGAAAAAGTGTACTTATTACAGCTATAATATACTTTAAAAGAAAAAGTTTGAACTGAATGTAATGTTTTCAGACACATAATAGCATATAAATTGCAGTTAAATTAAAATGTAATTTTAATATATATAATTGCTTGACCTTAAGAGTGACCTTTATGTGTAATTTTATAATTGCTTCTATTGCCTTTGAAATATGGTTACTGCTGAACATACCTTAATGTCATTTATACTAAAACTTGTATGTCATGCATTGAAATATATTTGTAATTACACATTTGCAATGACAAAGTTGCAATTAAGTACATTTAAAATATTTGAATTTAATATCAAATAAAACACTAAGTTCAAATTATAATAAACCACTTTCCATGTGCTTCAGTATGTTAGTCAACATGTCAAAATAAGTATCCTTTTTAAAACACAACAACCTTTAAAACATTAAAAGAAGGTTTAAATGCTCTTTAAAGCGAAACTTTTAATTTGACATTACAAAGTGTGCTTTAAAAGTGTGTTAAGAAAGTAATGAATGTGTTCTCTATGAGAGTTTAATCTTTAATGTTTAGTGTTTGACTCTTTAATGTGTACTCTCTTTATGTCTTATAATTTATTAATATTATATTATCTGCAAATATATTAAAAAAAAATACTTTTAAGATTTTAAGTAGACTACAAGTGCACATTCAGTACACTTGATAAGCACACAATGGCATTATAGTCTAACTGTGTAAAATGAACTTTGCTCTCTGTATTTTATTACACATTGAGCAGTGTTAATATGACAGTACCTTTACCAACTTCCTGCAGAGTGTCCTGATAGAACTGGGAATGGTCGGTATCTTCTATCTGAACCGGCCCCATCTGGGAAAAGCCATTTTCTGTGATATAAATGGGCAGACTGGTGTATGTGTCCTAAAGAAACAAGCAAATGCTTATGATTTTGTTAATATGCCAATATATCTCTATATAATGAATATACACCCAATTAAATATAATGTGTAGATTGGGGGTCGACCGATTATCGGTGCCGATATTAAGCTTTTTTATGGTTATCGGTATCGGTCAGTTCCAAAACCGATTTGCCGATAAAATTATTTAAAAGCATTTAAAGAGTTTTTGTCAGAGCCCTTGTTATTCTTAATTTTGACATCAATTTTCATCTTTACATATATCGGTTCTCGGTCTACTTGATCTGTAATAATCAGTAAATATATCGGTCGACCCCTAGTGTAGATACTTGTTCAAATAAATGAAAGTACCTTTATATATTTGAGCAATTTCCGCAATCCATCAGGAACAACGGCCAACCAGTGCACCCCACAAATGGGCCACGATGGGTCAACAACAACCTCTGCCCCCTGATCGCACACAAAACTGAGCTCATTCTTCTTACTACCACCATTTAAATCTTTTACTTTCCGAGACGTGTAATAATTCAGTGCAAAGAAATCCGCCGTGCCCAGAGGACAGGGCTCATCCTTTGAGAAGTGTGGGAGCCTTGAGCCCTGCTTGTATCCCAGATCCAAGCTCCTAGACTCAATCCTGGACCTCATGGACTCTGGGTAATCTCCTGTGCAAAACAAAGGACAGGCAAACCAGTCTAGAGTGAAGTCCTTGTAGCGCTCAGTGGCTGCAGCATGTTTAGGAGAGCCCGCGTCCAGCGGCTCTGCCCAGTCACTGTTCAGGGCAAGAGATACTTGCCCTGCTTGTAAAGGCCTGAAATAATTATTATAAGTATGCCAGGCTTTGGTGTAGGCACGCAGCATGTTATGACCCGCCAAGTAAACTGATATTCCTGGATCTTTGATCCCAGGGGCAAAGGTCCCATCCTCATGGCCCAACTTGGCACAAACATAGGGCTCGTTCAGTGTGATCCACAGCTTCACTCTGTCCCCAAAGATCTTAAAGCAAAACCTGGCATAACTTTCAAAGATGTCTGCAATCTCTGTTGAGCTCCATCTGCCGAGATCCTGCAAGGCCTGTGGTAAGTCCATGTGGTACAATGTGATCATGGGGGTCACGGCACAAGCAATCAAGTCGTCGATCACTTTGTTATAATACGCCACACCTGAGGGTTACAAAAAAGCATCAAGCACACAGTAAAGAAACTTCATGGAGTATAATGTTATGGTAACAAACAGGCCAAAACTGTTTCAGCAAACAGAATGTAAAAAGTCGACATGAAATGGAAATGTTCTTCTCTAATGCAGTGTTATTTTAGTATCTTTGATATACTATTATAGCTTTTGTTAATATTTTGAATTTTTTACTATTTTGTTTTGATGTATATTTTCAAGTTTTAGTAATTTTGTTGCATGTTTTTGTCATTTGTATTAGTTTTTTTACTATGTGTCTTCATAGTTTTTATTAATTAGTTATAGTTTATTTACTTTTATTTATTTTAGTACATCAAGTTAAATTCTTGAAATATAAACATCAATAGAGTAGTATATATATATATATATATATATATATACTGTATATACTACTCTATTGATGTTTATCTGAGTTCAACGGCTTCAGAAATGAGGAGAGATGTATGGCAGAACTTGATTTTATCCATTGGAAACTGATTGGATTGTTGTCGTTTACTAATTGCTGCAATTTAATTTTATTTAAAAAAAAAAAAAAACAGAATCATCCATTTTGATTTCATAGTAATTTTAAAGAGTAAAGAATAGTAAAATTTGTCCCGGATCACCTTTTGGATTGACATGATTTGTGGTTCTGTCGGGAAGGAGCCGTGACCAGGATATGGACAGACGGTAATGGGTGAGTCCCAGCTGCTGGATACATTTCAGGTACTCTTCCCAGAGCTGATAGCTGTTACAGGCTACATCTCCAGTATGGTCTTCAAACACCCATCCTTTCCTTTGGCATGGCAGAATGTGTCCCATACGCTGGGGCCTCTACCATCCATATCCCAGCCACCTGCAAGACAGTTAGGAAATTCATCTGAAAGTTTAGACCTACATTATACATATTAACACTTAATTTTTCATAATGTACAGCTGTCAAATAACAAAGTTGAAAACTTGACTGCTACAGAAAAAATCCATTAAAAAAAAATCTACTTTTAACAAAAATTACTGTGGTGGTGCTATGACACAGTGATATTATAGCATGGTATGCGCATGGTAGTATAAGGTACTTTAAAGTATAGGCTACCATATAATTACCATGGTAAATATCCAAAAAACTATGATATTACAATGATACCACATTAAAGTATAGTACTTTTTGTGTTCTTACTAACTGCAAATGGTCGTGATTCCACCCTGGATTTGCAAATGAGTCGATAACCATTTCGTCGGAATACTACAGTAAATATGAGCACTAGTGTAAACTTGACCTTCTAAGTTATTTGATAAGTAGCAGTCTCAGCTCCCCACGAAAAGTCGTGTTAAAAAAGGTCAGACATTTTTAAAGGACGATAATGAAGGGACAACGACACGACGTTATCGCAGTGTTGAAAGAGCTAAATAAAATACTTCTGCTTTCATTTCGATAACCTTTCGCACCTCCAGCACGACACCCAACAAATCTTTTAAAAGTTACATTTAATTATTTTATTTTTTTTAAATACATCTCACAGAGTACGGTTTTACTTTATTATACTTCATTATTATTTATTTATTTATTTTATTTTTTCCTTAGTCTTAGTTACTTATTTAAATGTTCTTTCTGTTCTCAGTGTCATATATGTATGTATGTATGTATGTACCAAGAGCTCCTAAAAAAAAACACAACAAATTCCTTGTGTGTGCACACACTTGGCGAATAAAGCTCATTCCGATTCTGATCAGTCTGTAATGCAAGTCTGTACCGCATCTCAAGTTTCTTAAAATACTAAAAAGCAAATATTAGGCTACTAATGGAAATGAAAATTGAATAGCCCAAGGACAAAGACCTGCATGCAGTGCAGTCCTCTCTACACACGGCTTCTAAATTGTCCCTGATCAAAAAGACAATATATGAGAAAGATCGATGCTCCCATTGGAAACAGAAACATCTCCACTCGATTCAGTGTCACAAACGCTGCACACAAGGCATTGTTCTCTTCAGGTTGTTCTGCTATGAGAGCCCGTCTATAGGCTACCTTGTTTTTACTGCCAACCTGTCTGAACTTGTTTTTAGCACAGCAGTGTAAAGAGAGCCTTTTGTGAGGGCCACTAATAAACAAATGAGAACCTCCACAATGGATCAAGATTCTTTGGTATTGTGTTGCATTTTGTTTTGTGGTTTTGTAATGGAAAGCTGTAATCTTGAAAGGAAATGGATGTCCTTTTTCATACAGTTAGTTAACGACAGAAGTGGGTCAGTTATATTTTTGTCACATTTTAATCACATTTTTATTTTGTGTAATTTACTTAAATCTTAAACACACACACACAAACACACACACACACACACACACACACACACACACGCAGGTTTGTTTTTGTGAAAAGTGGGGACATCCCATAGGCGTAATGGTTTTTATACTGTACAGACCGTATATTCTATTGCCCTACACCAACCCTACCCCTAAACCTACCCCTTACAGGAAACTTTGTGCTATTTCAGATTTTCAATACACTCCATTCTGTGTGATTTATAAGCGTTTTGAAAAGTGGGGACATGGGGTAATGTCCTGAAAAGTCATCTTCTCCTTGTAATACCTATGTCATACCTTTGTCATTATACAAATTTATGTCCTCATTTGTCACAAAAACGCGCGTACACACACACACACACACTATATCGTGTATCTCAATTCAATCATCTCTGAAAATTCGGCCCAGTTGTATACACTAACAATTTTAGCAAGTTTAAATGACTAAAAGTTGAAATAATTTGCTAGCCCAGAAAAGCATGGAAACTAAAATGTAATTATAGTTTTAAGTTTTAAAATTTAAATTAAAACTTAAACTATTTATTTATGTATTTATGTCTGTATTTGTTTGTTTGTTTATTAAGCAAGCAGAAATGATGCTGTATAAACACTGAATATTAATGAGCATTACCCAAAATTTCATTTGTAACAAACAAAAGGAACACATAAACACAATGAAAACAAACAAACACCTGTACATAAGCAAAATTAATATATGAAAAAAAAAGTCTGATAGGAAATGTCTGTATTGCAGATGAGCAAACACTCTAAAAATATAAGGGACCTTATCAATCACATCCCTGATAGCATCACGTACATCACGGAGACGTCTGTGTTTACATCTGCAATACGTCTATACGACATTTCCTAGCATATGTCAAATAGACATTTAGAAGATGTCTTTAAAATTTTTATGATTTAGAATGTATGTAAAACTGACATTTTAGAGACGTCTATCAGATGTTTGTACACAGCAGATGCTTTCCAGATATATATATATATATATATTCCACAGACTTGTTGGAAGTGTCAGTGTAATAGCACAGAATATATTTTAAATGGAAGGATCGGGCAACAGCAGTGGGTTTGACTGAAGAAGGGATCGGTGTTGACTGGAGTTCAGGCCAAACCTATGATGACGTCAGGGGAGGAAATGGAACATGGAGCCCGGGGTCCGGAGAAGAACAGCACACCCCGCGCTGGACGCGTTCTGACCGTCTGCACGGATCGCACTCTGTCTGGGGCTCTGCGTTACGCATTCCGCTTGGATCCTTCGAAAAGCGTCTTTACCGTTGCGGTCGACAGCAGCATTGAAGCCTATGTGGAACAGTCGCAAAGTGAAAACCAACTTTACGCGTTCAGTTTCTCAAGAATGGTTTTATTGTTGAGCACGCGGATATTTCGCGTTTTTATGGAATCGTAGAAGAGCAACCGTGTAGAAACGCTTTCGCTTTCCTTTGGAGGCCAAATGTGCGATGAGATGAGCGCAGAGGAAAAGTGTTTTTGTGATCAGATTTCCTTGAGTTTGTGAGACTGTTATCTTGGGATGGTTGCAGCTGTCTCTTGGTGGAGGAGCGGCGTCTCTCCACTTCGACTGAAACAAAGCTAATGTAGCGACTTAAAGTGGAGCACCTTCGCGTAAAACAGTGGAAACTTGCTACAGATCAACTGGAGAGGGCTTGTAGAGTTGTAAAATGAATCTTATGGAAAACAAAGGAGGATATTCGACCGCTGCTTAATGTGCAGAGCACAAAACCATGATAAATCGACCCATCTAATGTTGCGTCGAGTCAATATTTTGACCATGACTTAAAAGGAGTGCTGACCTGCGTCTTTGCTTGATGGCTTTTGACGAATTTGCGTCGTGTTTAGATATAAACAACAACAAAAGGCTTTCTGGGCTATTTATATGCTAATCTATCCCCCTCTTCTTGCCGTGTGAATCTCAGCGAAGGCAGGAGGGATGTCGCTGGGCGCTTCTTGCGTCCTTTTACTGGCTTTCGTGCTGCTCAGGAGCTCGAGCTCTGCTGGATCCTCTGAATGTAAATCATACGATGAACGCTCCAGAAGTGCGGGGAAAAGCTCTCCGTCTGGGGCCACGCTGGACAGAAAAGTGGTCTGCAGTAACATGGAGCTCCATCAGGTGCCTTCACCAGAGTCATTTCCCAACAGAACAGTCTCACTGTAAGTCAACACTTATTTACAGTGCATTAACCATTTTAACATTGTCCTATATCTCAGAAATGCCCTTTAACAGTCATCACAGGGGTCATCCTGCAATTTGTTGCCTGCTGGTCCTTCTGGAATAAGGTTTGAAAGGCAGAACCTAGTTTTTAAGTAAGTTTTTAGGTAATACAGATCAAGCTAAATTACTTATATTATTCACACATATTACCCTTATGTTGTGTGTGTGTGTGTGTATATATATATATATATATATATATATACAACTTTATATACATAAATTTAAAATGGAGTAGAACTTAGACACACTATTAAAGGGATAGTTCACCCAAAAATGAAAATTACCTCATGATTTAAAAAAAATATCCTGGCTCTTCTAAGCTTTATAACGTGGGTGTTATTTTTCAATAGTCCAAAAGAAGTCAAATAAAGTGCATCCATTCATCATAAAGAGTGTCCCACGTGGCTCCGGGGGTGAATAAAGGCCTCCTAAAGCGAATCAATGCGTTTTTGTAAGAAAAATATCCATATTTAAAACTTTATAAATGGTAATCTCTAGCTTCCGCTTACTGTCGTACGTGCGTTGATTCCAGCGGATGATGTAGGATGTAGCATAAGGTCCGGTAAGAAGTGACGAGTGCGGAAGCGCAGCAGAAAGAGCAAAACAAAACACTGGTCATGAATTAGAAGTACAAAACGAAGATTTGTAAAGAAAAATGTCGGAGGATTTCGATATAAGCCAAG
>NW_015549609.1:287091-296593 GCF_001515605.1 Sinocyclocheilus anshuiensis
TTAAAAGGGATAGTTCACCCAAAAATGAAAATTACCCCATGATTTACTCACCCTCAAGGCATCCTAGGTGTATATGGCTTTATTCTTTCAGACGATTCCAATCGGAGTTATATTAAAGTAATGGGTGTTATTTTTCAATAGTCCAAAGGAAGTCCAATAAAGCACATCCATCCATCATAAAAAGTGTTCCACATGGCCTCTTGATGCAAATCAATGCGTTTTTGTAAGAAAAAATATCCATATTTAAAACTTTATAAACAGTAATCCCTAGCTTCCGCTAATTGTTGTATGCGCATTCACAATAGAAAGCCATTCTGGCAGATGATGTAGGATGTAGTCATAGCGTAAATTCTGGTGAGAAGTGACGAACACGGAAGCGCAGAGGAAAGAGCAAAACAAAACACTGGTCATGAATTAGAAGTACAAAACGAAGATTTGTAAAGAAAAATGTCGGAGGATTTCGATATAAGCCAAGAGGAGGTTTTCCTTTGCTAAAGTACGGAAACTTTGTTTCCTTTGCTCCTGTAAACAAACATTGGTTCTCGCGAGACTAGCATATTCTCACCGAACCTGATGCTATGCCTACGTCATCTGCCAGATTTTTTTCTTACAAAAACGCATTGATTCACTTCAGGAGGCCTTTATTCACCCCCCAGAGCTGTGTGAGGCACTTTTTATTAGGGATGGATGCGCTTTATTGGACTTATTTTGGACTATTACAAAAAACACCCACTCACTGCCATTATAAAGCTTGGAAGAGCCAGGACATTTTTTTTTATATATAACTCCAATTGGATTAGTCTGAAAGAAGAAAGTCATATACACCTAGGATGACTTGAGGGTGAGTAAATCATGGGGAAATTTTCATTTTTGGGTGAACTATCCCTTTAATTATTTTTGTAAATTAAACTATGATTTTTATTATTTAACTATGATTAAAAGTGGATACAACCTGGGTGGTCATAACAATAACAGGACATGACTAATTAGCAGTAAACACTTATAATATTTTAAATAGTAAATTTTACTTAATTTTGGGTAGCATATTTGTCATATTAACACTAACCATTTATGATGTTGCTGGGCTAGAAAACAATAGTAAAATCTATGCAATTCCTAGTCTGAGCTCCTAATCAGCTACCATCTGAGGTTAGTGTAAATGCAAATTAGAAAGCTAATAACTACAGTCATTTGAAATGTAACATTTGAAATGCCGTAACTTTATGTCGGGCACTTAAAATTAATGAATTTTAAAAACAGAAGCATACAAAATTTCTTATGTCATGCACTTTGGTACAGGCCAGACTGGCAACACACCAAAGTTGATTAAAATCAAGGCCGAAAAACTGTTAAAAGATGCTTGTGAATGTTTGGTTGAGCCCCCATCCTAGCCTTATACTAGTTAGTTTACCACAGTCATAAGTTATGTCTTATATCTGCCGCTTGAACAAAAAATTAATGTAATTTGGGCATGTTTCTGGTTTTCCCAAAAATCTGTGGTTTCCTGTATCACATCAATCAGCTCATAAACAATAACTCAGCTACATTGTGAAATCAAATTCTTGTTTGCTCAAAATACAGCCTGTTAGTGCTAAGGCCAATATGTGTATTGTTTGGAAGCCGTAATGTCTGAAAATCTTGTGCAATTGTTGTTTTGCATGCCTACTTTAGATATTAGTGAGCTAATATGAACAACTTCTGTTATTACATAAAACTAAAATTATTTGGTAACATGTTACACACTACGAGTTTAGATATACTTGACTATGTTCTTCAGAATAAGTTTATTTGTATACAGTGGTTTAGCTTTCCTCTGTGCTCTATCAATGGCTGGTGGTGCAGCCTTATTAGGGTTTAAATGAAAAGCGGCCCACGTGATGGTGTCTTTCAGAGATGGATATCAAGCATGTCTGAAAGCCTGAATGGTGCTTTCGTCTGTCTTCATGTGGCTGTGCTGAGTTTGCAGAGAGAGGAAGAACACATGCAAAAGCAAAGACTTTGACCTGAGGGGAAATAAACATACTCTTAGCACACCTTGATTTAGGTGTGGATGAATTAATTTCAGTTTTAAAAAGGCAGAACTGAAAAACAAATTAAATTTAGGTAATTTAACTCTATATTCTCTTCATTGTGTCATGTTCTCTGTTGATGAACCAGTTGCAATGAAGTTCTTGGCAATGAGCCTCCACTCGATAAGTTAAGCCAACATAGCACACCTTGATTTAGGTGTGGATTAATTAATTTCAGTTTTAAAAAGGCAGAACTGAAAAACAAATTAAATTTAGGTCATTTAACTCTATATTCTCTTCATTGTGTCATGTTCTCTGTTGATGAACCAGTTGCAATGAAGTTCTTGGCAATGAGCCTCCACTCGATAAGTTAAGCCAACATTTTTTTTACATATTTACAATTTTTACACTTTTGCTACTCTAGCATCAATTTTGGTCACAATGAAGGGTACACAGTCCACAATGCTAACATGTTTGTCTGTTGAAATGGATGCTGAAACAGACAAAACGCGCCATTGGAGAAGCACAAATTAAATGTCACTGTTTCGGTCAGTGGTTTTAGCCCTCAAACTATTTCGGCTGAAACTGATATTTGTTTTAGGAACCCTAGATTGATATTATAACTGTTGCCCAGCGTTACACTATGGTGAAGCTTTGTGAGCTGGTCCCATTGAATGAGAATTGTAATTAAAATTCAGCAGTGTCGAGTCCTCAGGCCTTGTACAGGAAGTCTCAGCATTACAATAGCCAAACTTAAACTTCATTTATGATGTCTCAGTTACTTGGTTTGGCACACGAATACCACACTTGGAACTATTTACAGATTGTTTGGGTCGCAAACCCAGCAGTTCAATTGCTTCATGTGAATTTTTTTTCCTGTAGAAAAAAGTAGGCAGGTCATGACAGAATGTGGCGTTTCCAGGCAATAGTTATCCATGGAGTCGTGCAACTTCTTTTAACCTTCTCTGACCCTGAAAATCAATTACTTTCTTCAACCTGGTGTGGGAAATCCTTTACTTCACACACATATGTGGGGTCAGTAGGTTTATTGTGCCACCCTTTTAACAAGGTTTAGAAAAGGCTCCCAGGTTTACAGCATTGTTACATTTTAAACATTTTGATTGTAGTATTTTTGGTAGTCAAGTCGGTAGTCAGTACTTAAAAATGCATCAATCCTGTTGAAGTCAGCATGAAATGGAAATTCACCCTCTTTTCTAAATGCATGTTATCGATCTTGTGTAAGATTCATCCATGCATAGGTTTTGTTTTAACTTTTTTTTTTTTATCAAAATGTTGACTTTGTCTTTCAGTAAAAACGACAGTCTTCTGCTTTACAATAGGGATTGTTTCAAAGCATCTTCACAGCAAAGTAACAATCAGTGATGCTAACTTCATCAAGAAAAATCCAAATTCTGCTGTAAAGTAGCTTTAGAAAGACAATAGTGTCCTTGCTCCAGTCAGTTCAGTGTTGATTCAGTTCAGTAACTGTGTAAAGTTCATCAGTTACCAAACAAGTTCAATTCAGCAATAAGCAGCTCAACTGGAGATGTATGCAGGAGTTATCCAGTCATTTACAAGCTCATGTTCATCTGCCTCCATTCTTGAATGCAATGTTCACATCTCAAGATCCAGTCAACACCCGATGAATAGAACCAAGTGTCCTTCCTTCATTTTTTTCTTGTTCAGTAATCTGCTAAACTGGATAAGGCTGCACGATTAATCGAATGCGATTGTCATGCGCATTTTGTTAAAAAATCCAGTTCTGTAATCAACAGTAAATCATCATCACGTGCTTTCAGATGGAGCAAAAAAATCGCAGACGATTTTATTGCGCGATTCTGAAATCGTGAGAGCGCCCTCTGGCCTTTGGATGGAGATTTACTGCTGATCACAGAACCGTGCTTCACTGAAAGATACGCATGACAATCGCAGCTTCTGTCGAATCGCGATCTCGATTCCATTTCGATTTATCGTGCAGCCCTAAAACTGGATGTACTTAACAATATGAAAGAACATCTCTGTCACTACTTCTGTTTATGCTGACTTATGCTTGCATATGGAGTTTGAGAGTTTGTTTGTAAGTGCAGTAGTGCTTCTTAAATATATCCTGTAAATGGCTTTAGGAAAGTCACTAAATCTCCACCCAACGGTTACATTGTCTCTTACTACTTGGGATCAGTTATAGCAATTTCTTTTGTAAACGGATCTTGTGTGTAATGTGTGTGCAGCTGTCTTTTTATGTGAGCCAGCCGTAGAGCTTGTTTCTCTTAAGCAAGTGTTGAAAGCTGCACCTGAAGTGATCTTTCCTCCCCAAAGCACACCTGGTGACTGTAGTGAGGCAGCACGGGGTTTCAGAAAAGCTTCGAAATATATCCCTTAATAGTTTTTTGATTACCTTAGACTTTCATGGTTGCAACTCAACATAAAATGCACGTTGGCAGCAATACTGAATACAACATCCATGGGTCACGTAACAAAGAAATAAATCTGTTAAATAAATTTTTGACATTAAAATGCTTTTTTCCATCGCATAATATGCAGAGAGCAAAAAAAATAGTACACTTCACCTTTAATGTAATTATTTGAGTTTTATGAGACTGAGAAATAATCTGTCTGCAGTTTGTTTTGGCTCTTTATCCGTTTTGGGCCTATTGCAGAGCATATTTCCAAATATTATATTAACTGTTTTAATGTAGTCCAAGTTTTTGATTTGTTTAGGAAGATTTGGGCTTGCAGAAGAAATAATTTGAATTTATGTAAAGCATTTTGTGCTCTCTTTGCTTTCCATTGCTGTTATTTGGTTGGTCACTGCATACTTGCAGAAAATCAAGATAAGGCTGTATCTTCACCATCTGTCTCCAGCATAGGAGACCTGTAGGTGCCGAGCCAGACGCTCATTTGAATGCTAATAGTTTGAATGTCCTGTCCCAGACGAGTGGACGTCTCCCCAATCACTTGATATGAGCCTGTACAACAGGTCTACACCTCATTCTTGCCCACCAGACGCGTCAGATACATCATATTTGCTGGATCATCTTAATTCATGATATATTCACAATGATTTTGCTGGCTATATAAAGTTCAGCAACATTGTGGATATTGTAATTATGCAAAGTGTGCAATTTTTCATATGATATTAAATATTGCTGTTTATTACTGTGCTGGTGCAAAGAAGTGAAAATGATTAAGAAGTATTTTTCTTCACAGCAAATACATAAATATTAACATATTTGAATATCAAATAACAATATGTGGGTCTTTTTTTAATGTTTTTGAAAGAAGTCTCTTATGCTCACCAATTTGATCAAAAATAGAGGAAATAAACAGCAATTTTGAGAAATATTATTTAAAATGACTGTTTTCTATTTTAATATATTTTAACATTTAATTTATTCCTGTGATGAAAAGCTGAATTTTTAGCAGCCATTACTAAAATCTTAAGTGTCACATGATCCTTCAGAAATCATTATAATTTGTTTTGTTTGGTGCTTTCTTCTTATTAAAAGCTGCTTAATATGTTTTCTGAAACTTTTTTTTTTCAGGATTCTTTGATAAACAGAAAGTTCAAAAGAACAGCATTTATTAGAAACAGCTTTTTTAAAAACAATATTTAATATTTCTGTCACTTCTGATTCATTTAATGCATCCTTGCTGAATTGCTCAAGTATTAATTTCTTAAAAAAAAAAATAAAAATCTTACCGACCCAAACTTTTGAACAGTAGCTTGGCCCTAAATGTAGAGAAAAATCAACAGCAGAATATTAGGAGGACATGCATATTTCTTGCATTTATTAAATGAATTTTACAATTATTAAATGTCAAATTACTTTCAGAAACCAACTCGTTCTATGTGTTGGCTCCATTTTGCAAGTCAAATTATGTCAGTGCTCCATAAAATCTTGTTAAACTTGTACTCAGGCCCACACTGGGAGCTTTGTGTCAGGACTTATCCCGGGCTCATACTGTATGAGGGAGAGGAATGGCTTCCAGGGAGATCGCTGCGCTCATGAATATCAGTATCATGCTCAAATTGATCTTGTCAGATCAGAGTCACAAGGCAGTGTCTGCATGTTTATCCATGCAAATTTCAGAATATTATCAGGCATTTTTTTCCTCCTCTGCTTGACAAGGAAATAGGCTTTGCAAGTCCCCTGATTGAAAAACACTAAAATAGTTTATTTTCATAAAATAGTTAAAATAGTTTCTTCTGTCCTTGCTTAATATGCAGTGAACAATAAGCCATTTATAGGTTGAATACACAATTCAGTGTTACTATTTGTGTCTCACGAGTCTAAGAAATAATCTGCCAGCAGTTGAAAAAATGGATAGTTGTTTATCCATTTTTAGCCTATTGCAAATTATATTTCTGTTGCATATTGTACTGGCTGTTGTAATGCATTTTTTGATTTGTTTAGGATGCATACAGCCTTATTGCTGTGTATTAAAACATATTTATAAGTGAAACGGGATATTCAACAAGAAAAAAATAAAGTGTGAGACTTGATTTCATTCACTGAGAGCTTAAAATGGATGTGCAATACCAGAGACTGTAGTGGAGGATACGGCTGGCTTCTATTGGTTGAAACTTAAGCGGCCTTGATGACATCAGCCAAAAAGGAAAGTCGTTTCAAAGGAGGAGCAAGTGATTTCAATTCAATGACATTATTATTATTATTTTTTTTATTCTTGAATAACACACTGAATCTTGCACAATAAGTCCAGGAATGTGTATTGCGAGAGTAAACAGTATCCGTTTTGATTTCTTGTTGACTTTTACATCTTTCAAATGCGTCCTCTCAGTGCTGTGAGACACTTGATATACCTCTTCCTTAATGCGCTGCACATCTGGAGCTTGAAAATCCACAATCTGTTGAAGTGAGGAGAGGATAAGAACTATTTGTGTTCTTAAAGCCAGAAAAATATGTCGGCTGTCTCAGTAGCCCAAGCTTGTAATAGTCACCCTTCAGCATCCCGTAATAATAACAGTCTGGCCGGGACCTGTGGATAAGGGGTTGTGAGCGTGAGAGACCGCATCCGGTACGACTGTCCCTAAAACAGCCAACCACAAACAGTTGTGGTGTTTCCTCTGGAATGAACATCACTGTTTACTGCTGAATTACACAATGCTGAAGATGTTTCCCCTATGTTTTGTCCTCGGAAAGCAAAACCAAACATGATTCAGCAGTGTACTATATGTATCATGTTAGCTGGTTGACTGTCTCAGACTAACTAACTTCTAAAGCTGGTAACACTTTACAATAAGTTATCATTTGTTAACATTAGTTATAGCATAAACTAACAATGAGCAATATATTGTTAATTAAAACTAAAACTATTTAAAAAATGTTACTAAAAGTAAAATAAACAATATTTGAAATGAAACAAAAACTAGTTGCCAAAGCAACATTTCTCATTTTAATTTAGTTTAACTTGTACTAAAATAACTAAAACTGAAATAAAAATGAAAAAATCTAGACATATTAAAAAAAAAAATACAAAAGATGTCACATTAAAATTACTAAAAATTGAACTAATATTAAAATAAAATTACAAAAAATGAAAATAAGAAACCAAATCACAAAATATTAATAAAAACTATAATAGTATCTAAATGATACTAGAACACTGATTGTTACAGCATTGTTTATTTTAGTTAATAAAAATATTAATGTTAGCTCATAGCCCTATTATGCCATTTTTAAGGTTCCTGATATTGTTTTGGGAGTCTCCTACAATAGGTTTACATGCATGCAAGGTTGTTTTCTCAAAATATGCATTTAATATCACCTCATTTTCTAATGGTTTTCAAACGATTCGTTCGAAGCAGTTCTCAGATTCAGTCTCGCTAAACCCCTCCTTTCCGTGAGCCTACTCTGCTCTGATTGGTCAGATGGCCCAGTCTGTTGTGATTGGTCTACCGTGTACAGTGCGAGTCGGAAATGATATGTTTCGATACAATGAACTAACACTTTAGTTTAGAGACCAATTCTCACTATTAACTCGTTGCTCACTAGCATGTATATTACTAGCACATTGGCTGTTAATTAGTACTTATAAAGCACATATTAATGCCTTATTCTGCATGACCATATTTTAGATCCTTTAATCCACCCCATTCATATACTTAAAGGGGGGCCTATTATGCTTTTTCACTTTTTCAACTTTAGTTAGTCTGTAATGTTGCTTTGAGCATAAATAAGATCTGCAAAGTTACAAAGCTCAAAGTCCACTTCAAAAGGAGATATTTTATTGAAGAGAAATCACTTTTCAAAAACTAAACGCATATTTTCCGGGATTTTTGATATCACAAATATCGACGAATGGGACGAGACCTGGTTGAGCTGCACTAGAGAAGGCAACGAGTGTTATCACTATGTCGGAGACAAGCTCCAAAAACCGTAAAAAAAAAAAAAAAAACACACACCACTCCGAAATGTCCTGTAAAATCTGTGCTTGCAAAGGTTCTGCATGATCCTCTTTTTCATAAACATTCTCAGGGTCTGAATCGGCTTGAATCGGTATGGCAAAATTGACAACATTGTTAATATTTTCAGCTGAGCAGATAGAAACTCGCGGTTATGGTAAGGGGCGTGGCATTTCCGGAACACGCTCTAAGCAGTTCACCAATCACAACACACTGGGCCAGTTAACCAATCAGAGCGCATTTTGTGTTTCGGAAGGAGGGGCTTTATCGAAACAGGAACTAATCAGGGCAGACTGGGAAGAGATAATAATGTAAAATATGTGAAAAATAATGCATTTTTGCAACAACCAGGCGTGAAAACCTATTCTAGTACACCCCAAAAACTAAATTAAGACTTTGTAAGAGGGCCTAATAGGACCCCTTTAAAGAATATGCTTAAGTGTGAAATGAGTGTAATGATTTCAAACACTTAATTGCACATGAATTGCAATTAAATGAAAATGTTTTGTAGTTTGAAATTATATATTAAAAGTAATTAGTGTGTTTTTTAACACACTTGAGTAGGACTTTTTATGTAATTTTATAATTATATTGTGAGCATAATTACATTTGTTTAACTAAAATGCACTTGAATGTCATTTCGATTGATAATTAATCAATAGTAATTACACCTTTGTAGGGCTGCAACTAACGATTATTTTTGATACTCGATTAATCGGGCAATAATTTTTTCGATTAATCTGATTAAAAAAAACGTACCTTTTTTTAATTGGATGTTTTGCTTATTATAACTATATAAAACCCTAAATCAGGGTATTTATGTCTATAAGTGTACTTAAAAAAAAAATGCAAAAGACACATTGAGTTTAACTATCTTTAATTTTGACATTTTAAACCTTAAATAATATTTTTGATAATTGATTAATCAGGCGATTAAAAAAAAAAACTTACCTTTTTTTAATTGGGTGTTTTGCTTATTATAACTATATAAAACCCTAAATCAGGGTATTTATGTCTATAAGTGTACTTAAAAAAAAAATGCAAAAGAACAAAAAACTAAAACAAAAGC
>NW_015549609.1:297108-298959 GCF_001515605.1 Sinocyclocheilus anshuiensis
CACAGTTCGCTACCGTTTTAATTGAATTGATTCTGTGGGGGTGATTGCGCAACCTGATGCTCGCGAGTCGCATCAGAACAGATGTAGTGCGACTGTCCCGAAGTTAGCAAACAAACAGTTTACACAATAGCACTTCATTAAACTATACCATTTTCATATGATGAGGATATAACTTACGGTTTTTGCTTACCGTGCTGATGTTTCGCCTTCATCCGTAACACCAGTGTGTTTTCTTTTCATGTGCTCGTGCATCACTGTGGTACTTCCATGCCACACAAGCTCAGCTTTGCATAGCTTGCAGGTTACAGTCTTCTTCGTTGTGTTTAATATAAAATGCTCCCAAGCCTTGGATGACTTGGGACGCACACTTTTTCCTGCTGCCAGTTGATCTGTTCTCTCCGCCATATCGCGTGCGTTATTTTGCCTTCACGCTCCCCCGTCACGTGCTCAGCCCAACTAATCGATAACGGCATTCGTTGACAGCGAATTTCATTATTATTATTATCGATTATATCGATTAGTTGTTGCAGCCCTACACCTTTGTAATTAAGTTACAATTTACTGCATTTAAAATATATTAACCTTATTGAAATTATAATCAAGTACTTTACATGTGCTTTAGTACGTTCAATCAGCACATCAAAATAAGTGTTGTGCTTTTCCAGATTGTGCTTTAAAGTAGAACTTAATATAATTAAGTGCACTGCTTTTTCACAAGGGTTGAGAATCAAATGATGATGTTACTGACTGCGTTACTACAAAAGCAGCACCCAAAGTAGTTTGATTTGTTGTCTTTATGCCATTCCTAGCCGCTTTTGATTTTATGATGAATTATTTAAATATGTAACGATTACAATTCAAAGCAATGAATTCTTCATAGTAGTGATGTCTCCGTTGATTATAATGAGAATGGTCTAGTTTTGTTTAGTCGGTTTTTGGCATTCTGAGTTGTTCTGAAATGTTTATTTGGTGCAGACATGATCCGGTCTCTGATGTTAGCTGTTCCTGGTCCAAGACCAGCAGGTTTTTGGGGGCCGGTGCAAAGCTTCTTATTCTGAAATGGACAAGATGCTAATGTTGTCGAGCAGAAAGTGAGGTGAGGCTGTTGGAGACCTCGAGGAGGTCATACTGAGGGGGCTTGTCAAGTGAAAGTTAATTATAGCTGTTGACTTCAGGGAGCACAATTGTCTGGTCTTGGCATCGGTTTGCCACTTTGCTCAGAGCTTCCATTAGGGATTCAGTGTCACTCACTGTAGCAGCGCTGGTCAAATGCTGGAGCTAAATTTAGAGGCTGTACATTGAAATGCCGTATTTAGTGTTGCTGTTTAGGTGCACTTTCCCTTATAGTGCTGCTTGACTATACATGACCCAGATTTACAATGAACAGCAGCCGCTGACCAATGGACGTGTTCACAGAACCGGTTTCTTTCAAAGAAGAGTGGAATAAAGGCACTGACACACTAAGCTCGTTTTCTAGAAGTTTCTTTATTTAAAGAAAGCATTGGTTTATTTGTGCTCGCTCCATTTAAGACTTATCAATGGATTTGAATCTGGAAACATGGAAGCGGTCCATTAGTTTTGTGCTTTACTTAGGCTGGAATGACACACGATGTCATCCGTGAGGAATTGTATTTTCCATGTCCTTATTTGTAGGTCTTGTTAATATTCAAGGTATTTCAGGGTTGTCTGTAAATGTTCATAAATTGATCAGTTTAATCATTTTGCCTCTTGGAATTTTCAGTAGCCACAATAAGTTAGTGTTAAAAAACAAAGTTTCAAAAGATTTTTAAATGTTTTTGAAACGCGTCTCTTACATTCACCAAGGCTGCATTTATTTATATATAAATAAAT
>NW_015549609.1:299000-303716 GCF_001515605.1 Sinocyclocheilus anshuiensis
CACACACACACATATATATATATATATATATATATATATATATATATATATACAAAATTGAATTGTCTGTAATTTTACATTCATTCAGTCATAAATTAATCTTTTCCTTTCACGTTTGTGCATCATCATTTTTTTCTCCTAATGCCACTGGACAATTTCACAAGCATCACAGGCATCTAACCACTTCAGTTTCCTCCTTGTAAAACAGGCGTCATACACATGTCATGGTACCTCCAAATTAACAGCTTGGCCCTGATCTCAGTTTCCTGGGCTGAGTGAGATCTGGGAATCATCTCAGGCAACAAAAGAAACAGATGGACTTTCAGCTTGTGTTCTGCTTGAATGCAAAAGTAATTGATGTTCGTTGCGGTTGTGATTGTTCTGGAACCCTGTGTTCCAGCAGCCTGTAGACCATGTCGTCTTGAGAGATGCATAAGGAGTTGAGAGCTTCCAACTGGGTCATTTCAGCCTGTTGCAAAGCGTCATGTTGATTCAAGACTCAATCTGTGTATCGTTCTGTTTATAATGTGAGGGAATTCTTCCCTCTTTTTATGTCGGGAGAATGATACAGTTCAGGGGATAAAGAGCTAAAGCCTTGTCTTTAGAACACGTTGGAAGTGTAAACATCTTTGATCTTCCCATGCTTTGAAAGCCTGAGGAATTCATCTTGGACTCTCTTGATGGCACGGCTTTCATGGCACAGTTACCTTCCAGTGCTGCTCCCTCTGTGCCCTCTCTGGCTTTCTGTTTTCACGCTTCTCTCTCACTCCGATCCCTTCTGCCCAGAGCACAGCACTGCTTTTGTCATTCTAATGAATCGAGCTGAAGCCAGAGATGTCAGCAGTCTGATTCACGCATTATTCTCTGGCTCTTTGTCTCTGTGCCGGTGTGTTGGATTTTGTGTGTGTGTGTACTCATAAAGAATTGGTGAAAGAAAGCCTAACACCCTATGAAGGCCTGCCTTATTATTGCAGTTAAAGGTATAGTTCAAACCTGTTTTGTTTTAAACCTGAATGAATGACTTCTGTGGAAGTTGTTCATATGCTGTAAGTGCATATGAACAGCTTCCATAGAAGTTTACACACATTAAACCAATAAATACAAATATTTATATACCAAATTTGCAGACTGAGAAAATTTCCAAACTTTGTGGAGAAGCTCATCAAGACGAACGTTTTCTGTCTGCAACAGATCTCACGATAAGTGATGTTGAGAACGTGATATTGTTATTGAATTGATGAGTTGAGAGAGTGAAAACTTCAAATGTTAAGTTGAATGAACAAATTCAGAAACTGCAAGTTGTCAACTTAAAAAAAAATAAAATAACTGAAACAACTACACTGCGAAATAATGTTTTTTAAAGTGTAGGTCTTCTTGGTGTAGCAGTGAACGAATCATTGTTTTGAATCAGATCTGTTCAGTGAATCGGTTAATTCAGTTCACAAAATTAGTCTGAATGATTTGTTCACAAATTGGACTGATCTGGTACTTGAGTTTGATTGACTCAATGATTCAGTCCTGGTGCTTTGAGAGATAGATCACCAAAAATGAAAAAAATTGTCATCGTTTACTCACCTTCACGTTATTCAAAATCCATAAGACTTTTGTTAATCTTTAAAACACACATATTTTTTGTAAAAACTAAGATTTTTGGGTTCTTCAAGATAGAGAGCGTGGACTGACTTTCTCTGACAAAAGTCCATGCAACCAAAACTTTGAAGATCCAAAAGGTTGTAAAGGCATTATAAAAACTAAACTGAATCGTGTATTTTATTAGGTTTTGTGAAGATATATGATCGCTTTTTATGATGAACAAATGTAAAGTTTGGTTTATTTGACTATATTTTGACTTTATGATTAACACAAGTACATAGAGCACATCAAATATGGTAAATGCAAAGAAACTCAAATGTTTGTGCGTCACATACCAGAATAAACCTCATTGATTCTTATATGCATCGCACACATTTGATCTTCTATTTACTGGTCATAATATGTGAATAAAAGCCTAAATTAAATCTGTTAATCATACAAAGCAATCACATCTCTTTACAACATATCCGTGTTGAAATTTGACCACACAAATTTTGTCATGTCTTTTGAGACCCGTCTTAATGTATTCTGGGAAGAGCGTTTAGATTGATTGATTGTACTGTTTTCCCCATTTTCTCCCCTCACTCCTCCGAGCCTTTATGAGCAGTGCTTCCGGGACGCGTGTTTGCCTTTCCACTCCAGAGAACTGCCCACTGTGACCTAAATCTCCAGCAGCTCTTCTCTGTGTAAATGTGTTTTCTCACAGAATGAAAAGGCTTTTCCATGTACTATTCCATGTTTGCTTGACATGAAAACTTTCTCAGTATCAGGGGCCGTTTACACGACAACGTTTAAAGCCAAAAACTGGAAACTTTTTATGCGTTTTGCCTGTTCTTTTACATGACAACGGCGTTTTTGGGACTGAAAACGCATACTTTTGAAAACGGGTTTCAAAGTGCATGTTTTTGCAAATGCCACCGTTATCGTTTCCGTGTAAACACCCAATACGGGAATCTTTGAAAACGGTGACGTCATGCGCATGCATAGTACGTGTTAGGTATGTAAACATGCGCAGTATGTGTTGATTTTAAAGGCAAGCGCGAACAAACATACACAACAATGGCGGAGTACATGGTAGTGTTGTTGCTGCTCAAGAGTTTGCTAACGCTTCTTCAGCAAAGTGTGGATTTACTTCACCAATATTACAACCAACAGCAGAGACGCATCATATACACAAGGCAACAGGTACTGTTTACTAACAAGGTGACAGCGCCAACTACTGGCCTGGCATACATAATACAGCGTTTTTGGCCATTTTCGCGGATATGTGTAAACGCAAATCGTTTTGAAAAACGTTGTCGTGTATACGTGAAACTTTTTAAAAATGCAAGAGAAAAACATTTCCGCTTTTGACTACATCGTTGTCGTGTAAACGCAGCCTCAGTTTCAGAAATATTTCTTAATGAAGAGTGGCGTGTCATACCTGACTCATGGGGATTGTTCACACAAAAATGAAAATTCCGTCATTTACTCACCCTCCACATGTTCCAAACCCAAAGGAGATATTTTGGGAGGGGGGGCGGGAAATACTATGAAAGTTTGGTTCAACAGAAGAAAGTAAGTCATACAGGTTTGGAACAACTAGTAAATGAATGACAGAATTTTCATTTTTGGGTGAACTATACCTTTAATGTTTCTGATGTCATTTACTCACCATCAGTGCTCTTCCAAACCTGCTTGACTAATTTTCCTCTTGTGAAGATTGATCAAAGAATAACGGCATATGGGTTTAGAATGATGTCAAGGTAACTAATGACTATTTTTTTTTTTGTGAACTGCTACTTTAAATGTTTTCGTTTAGTAGTCAGTATTATGTTAAAGTAGTGAGTAAGAATGTTGCTCAAAATAGAAAATGTAAATATATTGAGATTCTTAAATGTGTTAATAGTCTTAAATAGTGATACCATGGTACTTTGATTACCATATTCATATAACACTGTTTACAAGAATACCATGAGAATACCATGATACCAAGAGAATACCATGATACCAAAAGAATACCATGTACCATTTGTATGGTACATGTGGGAGAAAAGAAAAAAAAAACATTACCATGGTACTATATGATATTTTATTAATAGTGAAACTTTTTGTTGATGTAGTTTTGCTGTTGATGGGAAAAATGAAATGCATTGATATTCTATTTAACTAGTATTTTTATAATACCAATGCTACCATTTTTTTAAGTGTTAAGGAAGATTGCTCACAAAGGCTGCATTTATTTGCACAAAAATGCTGTAAAAACAGTAATATTGTGAAATATTTTTACAATTTAAAATAAATGTTTACTATTTTAATATATTTTAAAATGTAATTTATTCCTGTGATCAAAGCTGAATTTTCAGCATCATTACTCCAGTCTTCAGTGTCACATGATCCTTCAGAAATCATTCTAATATCAGGGCTTCAGACAAAAAAAAAAAAAAAATCACTTGAGACATTGGCTCCTATAAGAAACAAAAACGGGCGCCAAATTATTTTTTTAAGTGCCACAGAATAAGCATGTTTTATTTATTTATTATTATTATTTACACTTTAACATTTTAGTCATACTGTCATGGGTTTATGTCTCCCCTCCTTTTACAGCATCAGAATTTTAATCCATCTTGTAGATGTCCTGGGGACTAAGGTTCACTTAAATTGGGAACTAAACGTCTTTTCAGAATCAGAATCAGAGTGAGCTTTATTGCCAGGTATGTTTACACATACGAGGAATTTGTTTTCGTGACAGAAGCTTCCACAGTGTAACAGAATGACAGTGAAAGAACAAAAAAACACAGATTAAAAAAAAATAATTTTTTAAATAGAACAAGTAAATAAGGAATAAAAATATACAAATCGACAATTGTATGTACAGGTATATAACAATAGACAGTTGTATGTACAGGTATATTATGTGCAAATTGAAATGTAGACTGAGTATGTGTGTTAGATAAATAAGTGTATGAGTGAATAAACAGTGTGTGTTCCACAGTTATTGTCAAGTGTTCATGAGATGGATGGCCTGAGGGAAGAAACTGTTCCTGTGTCTGGTCGTTCTGGTGCTCAGTGCTCTGTAGCGTCGACCAGATGGCAACAGTTCAAAGAGGAGAGTGTGCTGGATGTGAGGGGTCCAGAGTGATT
>NW_015549609.1:303848-307120 GCF_001515605.1 Sinocyclocheilus anshuiensis
CTCCTCCACATCATGATAAGACACGCCCCTTACTGCTGATTGGCTACAAGTTTGCTTTGCTAGTCGCCCCGAATCAGTTTTCTAAAGCGTTTTTGAAAAATCGCTTACCCCACCTTTAACATTTAGTTATACTGCCATGTGTTTATGTCTCATCTTTTCTTGTCTTTATCAGCATTTTAATCCATCTTGTAGATGTCCTGGGAACTAAAGTTCACTTAAAATGGGAATTAACCCTCTTTTCCAACTTGAGAATTATACTCAGTCACAAAGAATTGTTTGTAACACAGAATCTGTGCCGATATCACATACCATAATTATGTCAGCATCACTTGGCCCTTGAGTGTAGTTTGGGCTCCTCCTCAATGCATCCCATAAATGTCATCATATGTCTTGCACACATCCAGTCTGTTTTTCTTCATTAGTAACATGCAATTATATAGGAGATTTTGACTTATGTTTAGCTCCTTGCACTCTTTCTTGTCATGTAGGCAACAGGTTAAGAAAAAAAATATGAATATGCAATATAGTGCAGATATTTAGCAAAATGTTTATTAAAAGGTAACCGTGCACAAAATTATTATGATTATTGGACTGCAAGTGCGCTACAAATAATATGAAGCTCACGCATTAACAGAACACAGCATATAGACTAAAGATTATAAATGAGAATGGTTAAAGATATATTGTTAATGTCCACACAGCTGACAGCTTTACCTGTTGTAGTTTGTTCAGGTTGTGCACGGAACAGACCCTGTTTTTCTGCATTTTTGCTTCGCACGTCTCCATCATTTTCTCTCTCTCTCATGCTGCCACAACTGGAGCTGCTTTTAGCAGGTGTTCGGCAGAGATGAGGACTGTTTGAAAGTTTTTTTTCCACTAAAACATTGATGCGCATCGTCTCAACGTCCCTGGGCTGGACGCCGCTTCGTCCACAGTGAAATCCGATCCGGTGATCCACAGCGCGAAGTTGATGTATTTCCTCAGTGACCAGCACGGATCAGCTCTAGGCATGACAAAGCGAAAGACTGTAAAGCCGCGCGATGCGTGATATCACAACAGATGGCGGTAATGAACATATTTGGTTTGTGATCTAGTCAGAAGAAGATTCTGTGCTGCTTCAATGCATTACAAGCTCGTGACTCGTCAGAACGCAAAACGGAATGTAGCATTTGTAAAGCATACTGTAAAGCTACTGAAAAATGTAGTTAAGCTAGTAGCGTCGCTACTTGTGTTGACTCTTAACTTTTATAAAGAATATCTCTTTGGATTTGAGACTTTAGTCTTTGCAACTTTACAGATCTTCTTTATGCAATAAGAGCTTGTAACACTCCAAAGAGAAAGGAAAAATTGAAATCGTATCATATGACCCCTTAAGTCATAACATGTCAATTTATATAGTCGCCAGTGGCGATCTCAGCAAAAATATTACTCGCAAATTAATATTTTTGGTCACAAATGCTACCGTTTTAATTGCAGTCTGGAGTCCTTTAATATGCTGATTTGCTGCTCAAGACACATTTCTGGTTATTATCAATGTTGAAAACAGTCATGCTGCTTGATATTTTTTATAGAAACCATGGTACGTTTTCAAATGTTGCTGTTCTTACAGAAAGCCTATAATCATTGAGTTCACCTTAGTCTACCTTCTCTCTCTTGCCATATTGTGTGCTCCTCCATTCCACCCTCAAACCACAAATGGCGCGACATCAAAGAGGCTCACATGTTTAGTCCGCCTTTGACGCAGGAACTCTGTGATGATGTTTTCAACAGGGCTAGCCGACTAGCACAGGTGTGGGCTTTGGGTATCAGTGACGGTAGCCTTTGAACTTTTCCGCCCTTTCTCTTATGCCGGATTCTGGGATTGTTGAGTGCTTATTTTTCGTTCGGTCAGTGGTGGTCAGTCAGTTTCTGCTATACTACACTGACCTACTATATCACTGTGACACATTACAGTGGTTATTCTAAGATTACAGTATGCCATTTCCTATATTTGATGTATAATAAAGGGCAGGACATCAGGATATTATTGAATCACCTAAATTGATTAATTTTGCTGATTTGAGTTACTGCGTTTGAAGAGCTTCCAATCCACAAGTTACGTTACACTGCTAAACGAGAGTGATTTATTAAGGGCTCTGCATTCGCGTATGGCTGTTAGCTACAGCACGTCAAAGCATCAAAAGGTTTGAGTGTTATACCCACTGGCATGTTTTCTGAGTTTTGAATAACCTGTTATTATAGGGCTGGGTTGGCTCAGTTTGGCTCATGTTTGAAATTAACCAAAGGCCATTTTTTTTAAGTGTTTGATAATTTGATTAATTTTGCTGATTGAGTTACTGCGTTTGAAGAGCTTCCAATCCACAAGTTACGTTACACTGCTAAACAAGAGTGATTTATTAAGGGCTCTGCATTCGCGTATGGCTGTTAGCTACAGCACGTCAAAGCATCAAAAGGTTTGAGTGTTATACCCACTGGCATGTTTTCTGAGTTTTGAATAACCTGTTATTATAGGGCTGGGTTGGCTCAGTTTGGCTCATGTTTGAAATTAACCAAAGGCCATTTTTTTTAAGTGTTTGATAATGTTCACCATCTAAAACTGTTTTTTTGTTTTTTTCTTCACAGTGACGTAAAGAACAACATAATCGCACATATTGAACCGGGAGCTTTTTATGGACTTTTCGCCCTCAAAAGACTGTAAGTATTAATCTGTCTAAAAACTGAAAAGTTTTTCTTTTGCGTTATTGAAACGTTTCTAACAATTGTCAAAGATTGACACGGATCCACGAAACTGATTAAAAACGCTGTATTATGCATGCCAGGCCAGTAGTTGGCGATGTCGCGTTGTAAAGAAACACTAAGCGCCTGCACCTATAGATTGAACACATGCATATGCGCATTACGTCACCGGTTTCACAAATTTGTATTTTCAGAGTCGAGATGATAACGGTATTATTTTCTAAAACTTGCATTTTGAAACCCATTCTCAAGTTTTTTCCGTTTGCAGACCCCCAAAATACTGTTGCTGCGTAAATGAATGTTTTTTTTTTTTTTTCATTTAGTTTAACTTCATGTATTAAGATAACTGAAACGAAAACTGAAATATAAAGTAATAAAATTAAAACAATAAAAAGATTTATAGACAAATTAAAAAATAATAAAATGACCTAATAAATATAAATATATAAAGGAGTAATTAAACAATAACTATTTATTTTATTATAATAAAAAAATATATTTTTTATTTTTAATGCTTAAATCCTGACATTAGTAAT
>NW_015549609.1:307273-312483 GCF_001515605.1 Sinocyclocheilus anshuiensis
AGAAGTAGTACTGAAATAGCACTGGTTGACACCTCTGTTGCGGAAATGCTCTGATTCAAGTGAAAACAGCTTCACCGTTGGGTGTGTGCAGCCACAGAAAAAAGACTTAATCTTTCTGCTGTTCTTCACTCCAGATGGACACTGTCCAGACAGCACTCTGCACAGCGTGACTGATGCTATCGACTACTGTTGAGACTTGGAGAAAGAAAGGATAGTTTGTTCTGTGTTTTGTGTGTAGTGAAGTAAGCGGAGTGCATATATGGCGAGCGGTCGGTTATATACGTTCTCCTGTGAGGGTTCGCGTGTATGGCGCGGCCATGTAATATGACTCACTCCTTGCCAATATAAACTTCTCTTTGGCTGGCTAAATGGAGAAGTATGCGGCTCCCCTGAAAAATAATCGCTGTCGTCCAAACTTTTGAGAGAGAGTGGACAAGATGAATTTTCACAGTTTTAGAGCACAGTTTTATAGAGAAAATGTCAAAGTGTCCTGAACTTTAAAAGAAATTGCTGATGCTAATTACCAAAATGCATTCATTAGTTATTAGCTTGAGAAGATGATTGTGTGAGAGATGATAATATCTTAATGTATTATCTAGAAGATGGTATTATGTGATCATGATTGAGCATTATTCATACTTTATTAAACTTTAAAATAATTATGTTCATAACTGCAACAATTAAATGTCAGGGTTTAATCTTTAAAAAGAGAAATAATTTATATTATTTAAAATATTAAACAATAAATATTATATTATTTAGATTATTTTTATACGAGGTTACATACAAAACATACTTGTAAAAAAAATTGTCTTCAGCTGTCTGTTCCTGTTTAAGTATCTAATTTTTTGATATCTCTTCGTGAATTTCTTCAGTTGTTTATTATTTTAAATATAAATTATCAGTTTTATTGATTAGTTGTTACATCCCAATACTTTTTACCCGATCATACTGTACTTCTCAAAATTTTGGAAACATTATGATTTTTAAGTGTTTTGAATGAAGTCTCTTATGCTCACCGAGGCTGCATTTATGTGCTCAAAAATACAGTAAAACACTGATATTGTTTGCAATTTAAAATAACTGTTTTTATTTGAATACATTTTAAAAATGTAATTTATTCCTGTTTTGTAAAGCAGAGTTCAGCATCATTACTCCAGTCTTCAGTGTCACACGATCCTTCAGAAATCAATCGTGCTACTTAATGTTTATGCAGAAACCATAATGTTTGTGGTGTGTGTGTTTATTCTTAATAGAAATTAATGTTTTTTTTTTCAGCAAATTTTAGAAACCATAATGTTTGTGGTGTGTATGTGTTTATTCTTAATAGAAATTAATGTTTTTTTTTTCAGCAAATTTGCTTTAAATTGATCAAGAGTGACAGTAAAAACAATTGTAATGTTACAAATAAATGCTGTTCTTTTGAATTTTGTTCATCAAAGAATCCTGAGAATCCAACTGTTTTTAACATTGATAATAATAAGAACCATTATTAATAACTGAACCCCAATAATAAATTAGCAGCAAATCATCAAATTAGAATGATTTCTAAAGGATCATGTAACATGTCGCCCATTAGTAAGGGATAGAAGTAAGCAATAAGGGAATAGAAGGGAAAAGGACCACCATTCACCTTTTACACAACAAATAATGATTTAGACGATGAATAATAACCATTCATGCAAGGGCTTTATCAAAAATGCGAGCCACACATTCCTGCTGTTGTTAAGCTCTCTGGTATGACAGCCACTTCCATTTCCATTGTGAGTCACATGAGTCAAATACATGTTCATACAAAGGGTTTGTATTATGGTAATGATAAAACCACAGTATGGGACTCACCATTAAATTCACATTTCAAACCATTTATGCTTTTTTATTCTCACTATTTTTCTTCTTTATTGTCATTCTATATTCATATCCATGCACTTCTCAACCGCACATTTATGTGCTTTTGAATGTTGGAATGAAGCTTTTTATAAATCATAGTGCTGTCTTTTTTAACATGTGGCTTGACATGAAAGCGAGTGATTAGATGGGGTTTAGAGACATGTTGAGACATAAAAACATGTTGTGTCCTGTATGAAGAAGACTGGAACGACTGCTAGATTGACAGGAATAATTATGTTTTGTCTAGGATGCAATGGTAGTTTGGCTGTCAATATTGAAAAAATACAGGCAGGATGAGATCATTTCCTAACTGTTGTTTGGTGAAGTGTGTCTCCTGTTTTTATAAGAGATGTTTTGCTTAAAGGGGTCATATGATGCTGCTAAAAAGAACATTATTTTGTGTATTTGGTGTAATGAAATGTGTTTATGCGGTTTAAAGTTCAAAAAACACATTATTTTCCCGTGAACATTTGGGCGGCGTTATGCAAATCTTCCCACATCGTGAGGTAGATATGTGGGGGCGTGTTAGAACGAGCCGTTTTAGGTAGGTGTGGCTGACAATTAACTTTTATAAAGAATATCTCTTTGGATTTGAGACTTTAGTCTTTGCAACTTTACAGATCTTCTTTATGCACCAAGAGCTTGTAACACTCCAAAGAGAAAGGAAAATTTGAAATCGCATCATATGACCCCTTTAATAAAGGCAGTTATACATGGCTGTATGGATGCGGTTTTACTCTGTCAAGACACGTGTTGTTTTAAACCAAACCTAGTATAAATGTATTGTTTATTGGTGTAATTAATTGAAATAAATCTGAAATAAAATACAACTAATAGATGAAAATCTTAAGCTTAAAAAACCTCAATTAAAAATGAGAAATGTTGCCTTGGCAACTAATTGAAATAAAATAAGTTTGAAGTATTAAAATGACTAAATTTTTACTAAACTTTTTACTAAATAAATAAAACTGAAATAAATATCAATTAAAGCTAATTAGAAATATTAAAATCCGCTAAGGAAAATGGCAAAAGCATATAACAAAGTTACTAAAATTTCAATTTTGAACTGAAAAATTATTTCGGAAAATAAAAAATAAAAGCAAATTCAAAATATCTATAAATACTGTACATAAATAATACGAAAATAACACCGTTCAAGACCAGAGTGGAATCAGTTATGGTGTCATTTACATCTCAACGGCCAAAAAAACAAAACAATTATAGTAATAATAATATTGTTAGATTATTATATTAAATTTGATAGATCTGTCGTCAGTTTCCTCCTGAGGTGTGAAGGCTATATTTAGACTAAATATGTTGCAAATTGTATGTAGTTTGTGTGTATTAGCGGTTTTAGTTAGTTAGAAAATGTGTAAACATAAATACACAGTTTGACCAATTCATACGTCATTAATAGTGGTTCACTTCTGTGATTTAGTACGTTTGCGTTCACATCAGAAGCGAACCGTACCCCAAACCACCCTTTTCCGGCAAACTCGAACTCTTAAATATTAAATAACAGTGCCTGTATGAGTTTACACAACACTTTCTCTTATCTTTTTTTTTTTTATCTTGCAGAGACTTGTCCAAAAACCTGATCGGCTGCCTCCATGTGGACGTCTTCAAAGGCCTCACAAACCTTGTTAAACTGTAAGTCATGATTTTTTTTTTCTACTATATGAACTTGAAATGGAGAATTCTTTAAAATACCGTTAATGTAGGTTATTTATAAACAAGTGTTGGGGAAAGTTACTTTTGAAAGTAATGCATTGCAATATTGCGTTACTCCCTAAAAAGTAACTAATTACTTTTTTACTTAGTTAGTTACTTAGTTACTTTTTATGGAAAGTAATGCATCGCGTTACTTTTGCGTTACTTTTTCTCATCTGGGCTGGGCTTGCTTGTTTGTTTTTAATATTAAAAAAATATATTTTTGTCAAATGTAAAAGCCCTTTCACAAGTTTTACTTATTAGTATGGTCGAATTGGATCATCGGAGGTTAGCAGCAAAGACAGAAATGGGATTAAATACATAAAGGATATTTGTGCTATTTAACATTTAATTGCTGGTTTGCGTCATATTCTGAGTTTGCATTTGAGTAAATGCATCTTCACATTTAATCTAGAGTAATCTAAGAACAGAAGAGCTGTCAGTCAGTAAATGGGAAAACAAAGTAACTGGTGTTACTTATTTAAAGTAATTTGTTACTTTACTAGTTACTTGAAAAAAGTAATCTGATTACGTAACTCACGTTACTTGTAATGTGTTACGCCCAACACTGTTTATAAGTATTGTAAGGCACATTCATAACAACAAAAATTCACATTCTTTTAGTGTAAAATGAATCCAGCAATACACATTTCACACACTTTATACTAATCTGTCCACTTATCAGTCCATCCGTCTGTCTGTCTGTTTATCTGCTGATATTCATATTAGATTGCGATGATGAGAACACAAAAGTCATTGGTGGTGTTTGGCTGAGACTCATTAGCCTGATTACCCTTCACAGAATGCTAAAGCTCGTAACAGGTGTTGTTATATGATGAGTGTGTTAACGATGACGTCGCACGAGCGCAGGGACAGCTGCTGGATTAACAGTGAGCGTCGTCTTCACCTGCTGAAGGTGAAGATTAGAACTGATCCAGTCATTTCAATTAAGACAGCAGCTGAAACTCAACAGATTTCACCAGATCAACAGATGTGATGTCAAGGGTGTACAGGACAGATTGAAAACATAAACTCTTTGTAATGAGGCTTTTTAGTTTAATATGTTAATGCATCCCACTTGAATAAATGGGACCAGAATTAGGCTTGCCGCGATAGACGGTGCTGACGGTGAATACCGTTAAGCCGCAACACCGGTTACGTCACTTGCCCACCGCGTCACCGACCCCCACCGTCGTTTTAATTTTTTATAGTAATAAAATTAATTTAGTTCAGTAAAAGAACAGACACTACGATTAAAAACTGAACGCGGCTGCTCAATGCAGCGTGCCGAACGACAGTCGCATCACAGATCAGATTTAATTTATCCAGTGAGGAGAGTGAGTCGAGCTGACTGACAAGAAGAGTGAGGTGAGACAGACAAGACGATGGCGGATGATTTAGTTTCGAAACGAGATGCAAAAGCGCCTGTTTGGCAATATTTTGGATTTTGAAAAGCCTGTTGACTTTTGCCATTTATCTAAGGTGATTTTGGAAGTTTTTTTTAAACATTCGTTTCTTATTTAATTGGTTCCACATTGTTTGCTGATTTTTAATTTATTTAAACTTTGTGTCATTTATTTATTTATTTTTTACATCAAGGTGTATGACGT
>NW_015549609.1:312651-322184 GCF_001515605.1 Sinocyclocheilus anshuiensis
AAGTGAAAGTAAAATGCGCATGGCGCTTTTAAGCTATTTAAAAGCGATGAAAAGAGGGAAAATTCAAACGAACTAAAAACAAACAACTGCTTTACTCCGAATTGCCGCAATTTGAAAGTGAAAGTAAAATGTGCACGCCGCTTTTACAAGCTATTTAAAAGCGAAGGAAAGCGAGAAAAAGAGGGAACGCCCCCGCGGTGATACCGGTATTATCGGTGTTGTCACACGTCGATTAACTGGTAAAATTTCCTCACCATCACAACCCTAACCAGAATTACAGTCCCGTTTTTTTTTTTTCCTGACATTTTAGACAACAGATATGACACTTTTTCCCTAGTGGTAAAGAAAGTTGTCCACGGAATATTAAAATAATTTAGCACAGTTTTCACAGATGTCCAGAGCAATGTGAGATATTTCATAATAGTATTAATAATAATCCATTTAATTTATCAGCACCTTTCAAGACACTCAAGCAATATAAAACTACACTGTAAAAATTATTTTTTTTTCTTTGAAGTTGTAAATAAAACAAAGCAGGGTTATTTTAGTTTCTTTGTGATAATGTTATAGTTTTGTATTCATATTTTGAATTGTTTTTTTTTTTTATTTTAATTTTAAAGTTTTAGTAATTTAGTTGTTATTTTTTATATTTCTGTATAGTTTTCATTAATATCTATTATAGTTAGTATTTGTATTATTTTAGTAAATCAAAATAAACTAAATGAGAAATGTTGCAACTAGCTTAAAATGCAATATAAATTTAAAAAATACAATATCTTTTTTTTTTTTTTTATTACATTTTAATAATAAAATACAATATACATTTTATATATAAGTTTGTCTCATTTCAGTGATATTTTATTTTATTTCAAGTAACATGTTTTATGGTTTTAGTTTTAGTTAACTTTAATAACCCTGAAACAAAGACTATTTGGAGTAAATTTTACAAGAAAATACTATTTCAGTTGTTCTAAAAAAAAATTCACATTTAATTCAATGTGTTGCTTGCTGTTCCTTTGTAACTGTTTGTGAAATTCACTTGTGATTTCTGTTTTTCAGTGCAAAAATTACTCATTTTCAATTACTCAAATTTAGCATAGTACATTTTGCTCATTAATTCCCCCTTTTTATTGTAGTAACCTTTCGGAGAACAAGTTTTCTTCACTGTCTCAAGGGATTTTCGACAGCCTCGGCTCTCTGAAAATACTGTAAGTGTTTTGTTTTGATTTGCATCATTTGCACATAAAATTGCAAAGGAAGCACAAATGGGCATGTGCAACACCTAAAATAAAAAGCAGACTGCTGTTTATTAAAACTGATTAGTGCTTGTGTTGTTCACAAGCTTCATATTCGTTTACTTAAACACTTGAGATAAGGTTTCATCACACTTGGCATGTCTTCAAACATGTTTAAGCTTGGATAGGAGACATCCAGAGTTTACCCTCAGACCTAGCTTTAATGCATCCGTTGACCCACACTCTGTTGTAGTTTTTATGATTTTTGAACATGCTGTATATATTTTTAGGGAGTTTGATAGCCCTTATCTTCTGTGCGACTGTAACCTGCGATGGCTGGTGGTCTGGATCAAAGAGAAGGTGATCGGGGTGAAGGAGACTCGCTGCTCGTTCCCTCGCTCCCTACAGGGTCAGCTGATAACCTCGCTCAGGCCCGAAACACTCACCTGTGGTAAGAATACACACTCACTATCATAGTGCAGATTTTCCACTAACTTCTGTTGTTTTTATACTAAACTAATGATATTTTCTAAACCTCACTTTCTTTTATTTATCTACTTTTCTTATTTTTCTTAATATATCTTTATATTTTTTTACATTTTATTTTCTTGTAAAATGTTTAAATGTAAATTGATTAATAACAAATCATTTGTTTACATTTATTTAAATGTATAAAATATATTTCTCATTATAATCACTAAATATACGTAAGATTTGGTTCAGATAATCTGTTATTTTATTTTTGTTTTTTATAGTATTTATTTTTAATATTTTGAATTAGCTGTTTGTATTGTATTAGTTTTTAGGCTTATTTTAAAGTATTATTTTAGGATTAGTTGTGTTATAATTTTGTTTTATATATATATTTGAATTTTAATATTAGTAATTTTGTTGTGTGTGTGTGTATATATTATTGTTCTCATCATAATTATTAAATACATTTATTCGGTTCTGACAATAAGTGTTATTTTAGTATTATTTACACACTATTATAGTATTTCTATTTACTAATATATTTTCAGTTTTCCTTTTAATCTTAATTTAGGTTTTAGTAATTTTGTGGTGTGCTTTTGTCATTTTTATTAGTCTATTCAGCTTTATTATTATTTTTTTTTCTAAAATGTTCTTTTTTTCTTTTTTTAAATTAAATTTTTATTTCATTTAGTTGCTAAGGTAACCTTTCTATTTCGTTTAGGTTTCCATCTAACTTTTATTTCAGCTTTATTTCACATCATGAAGTCAGTTTTTAATAGTTTTTGGTTAACAATAACAACACTGCATACAGGAGCAAACAGGTTAGGTTTTGCCTGCGTTGTTAGCAAACAGAAACTAGATTAAATGAGTAAGTGCCTTATTTTGTTATATTTTAATGACATTGTGCAACATGAAGTCTGATAAGAGTAACCAGACCATAGCTTTCCATGACCTGTGACATATTGCATGTTAAATCTCTAAACCTTTATAGTAAAATTACACTGTTGCTAATAGTGGAAAAGAAATGCATGTTTAGTTGTTGAAAAAAAGCTCAAAACCATTGATTTCCTGGTTGTTGTTAGTTTTAATTTTTTACTGATACAGACACTCTCGTACACCAAAAGCAAAGTAATCCTGCTATAAAAGACCTTCAGCCTGGGTTCAGGCCTCCCGTTTATGTTGATTTTGGACTTTTGTAACCATAGCTTGTGCAAGAACTACAATGAAACTGCTCTCGGATCACTCGTTAATGTCAGCTTTTGCACATAGCAGTCATCTGTGGCTCACCACAGTGTTTTTCTTCCTCTCTCTTTTGATTTTCTCCCTTCTCTATTTTAGACGCTCCTCTAGAGCTTCCCTCCTTCCAGATGACTCCGTCCCAGCATCAGATCGTCTTCCAGGGAGACAGCCTGCCATTTCAGTGCATGGCCTCTTTCGTGGACGAGGACATGCAGGTTCTGTGGTATCAGGACGGGAAGATGGTGGAACCTGATGCCACTCAGGGCATCTACATAGAGAAAAGCATGGTGCAGAATTGCTCTTTAATAGCCAGGTAATAGAAGCCAGCTGTGAAGGAGATACCAAACCCAATACTGACTGCAGAATGGCTTTTCTGCACACTAGATATACATGAATCACACTGTGAACAGTGTTTGCCTTGGAGCGTGACGATACATATACTTGAAATATAAACTCACACTTGATCTACCAACATTGTGCTGGAAAATGCCAGAACTTAAAAAAAAAAGCCATGTATTGTTCTAAAAGGAAAGAAAAATGTAGGTTGTGTAGCAACAGTATATCCTGCCAAAGCATCAGTTTGAATGCCAGTGTTATTTCAGTATTAATTACACAGTTATAGTATTTATAAAAATAAAAGCTAATTGGAAAAAAAATAGTTTTTCCTTTTATTTTAGTCATTTTGGCATATGCTTTTTATTATTTTATTTTATTATATATATTTATATAAAATATAAGAATATAAATATGTAAATGTATATACATGCAAATATTTCCAAAATATATACTGTATGTGTGTATTTATATATACATGATAAATATACACAGTACACATACATATTTTATGTAAACAAAAAAACTTTTATTATATATACATGATAAATATACACAGTACACATACATATTTTATGTAAACAAAAAAACTTTTATTTTGGATGCGATTAATCGCGATTAATCGTTTAACAGCACTAATATATATATATATAAATTTTCACCAGCTTTTTGCTGTTACTTTTAGTTTTAATTAACAACAACACTGATTAATATTAAATCTGCATACTAAATTCATAATCTTGACTTTTCTCCCAGAGCAACAGTTTTTTTTCTCGTTTGATTTGTCCTCTCACAGCGCCTTGACCATTTCCAACATCCAACCGGGATTCACCGGGAACTGGGAGTGTCGCGTGCGCACCAGTCGAGGCAACAACACCAGGACGGTCCACATCGTGGTTCTGGAGAGCTCTGCCAAATACTGCTTGCCAGATCGGGTGTCAAACAACAAGGGGGACTACAGGTGAGTCTAGTGCACATCTGATGACTAGTGTTCAAAGTTTGGAGTCGCTAAGACTTTAGTGTTTCTGAAAGTCTCTCATGCTCACTTTTTTCTATTGTAATACATTTTAAAATGTCATTTCTGTGATCAAAGCTGAATTTTCAGCATAATTACTCCAGTCTTCAGTGTCACATGATTCATCAGAAATCATTCTAATATTCTGAATTGCTGCTCAACAAACATTTCTGATTATTATCAATGTTGAAAACAGTTGTGCTGCTTAATGTCTTTGATAAAATCAAATATTTGATGGATAGAAAGTTGAAACGAAAAGCATTTGTTTGAAAGAGAAATCTTTTGTAGCATTGTAAATGTCTTTACTGTCACTTTTGATCGATTTAATGCATACTTGCTGAAAAAAAAGTATTAATTTCTTTCAAAATAAAAAATCTTCCTGACCCCAAGTTTTGCATGAGGAAAGTTGTTGAAAGTAACCATGATTGCTCACCATGTACATTGGCTATATTCAAAGCAGTATACAAATGATTAGTATAGATTTCAAGATAATTGAATCATTTGTGTATACATAAATGTTCAGCATCCCTTATTTTTTAGCTCTTCGCTGCGCTCTAGTGGTAACAGATCTAAGTGATAAATATTATGGCACAAGCTTTCATTTATTTTTAGACTTATTTTTTCAAAACTTATTGCAAATTTGATTGAATTAAGACAAGTTTATTCCCATTTAAGGCTATTTATTATCATGCAACATCACAGACAAATTGGTTCTCCTTTGTTGTGCATTAACGTGTTTGACGTGTCTGTATGCAGATGGC
The DNA here is from genome assembly GCF_001515605.1 of Sinocyclocheilus anshuiensis. Lineage (NCBI taxonomy): Eukaryota > Metazoa > Chordata > Actinopteri > Cypriniformes > Cyprinidae > Sinocyclocheilus > Sinocyclocheilus anshuiensis. The sequence continues at coordinate 317,709 of NW_015549609.1, forward strand.
CTCGGACACTGGCTGGGATTACTGCATACTTGCCCTGTAAGCGGCAGGTGAGCGGAGCTGGCATTTACTCGGGCAGCTCGGCGGAAGAGCTGCGTGCGTGGAGGCGATGTGACCGCAGTGGACAGTGGGCAGAGGACGACTACTCACGCTGTGAATATATGAAAGACGTCACGCGTGTGCTTTATATCATCAATCAGGTAGATAACTGTAACTTTGTATCGGGCAATGCAGTATTCTGTGTGTAATTCTTATCATGCAGTTTTTTTAGTGGTTTATGTCAGATGTGTTTGATTCTTCTTTGTCTGTTCCTGGCTTCACTTTGATTTCTTTTCTCGTATGTCAGATGCCTCTGAATCTGACCAATGCGGTTCAGACGGCGCAGCAGCTGTTGGCTTACACCGCAGAGGCGCCCAACTTCTCTGACAAAGTGGATGTGATATTTGTGGCGGAGATGATTGAAAAAATCGGCAAGTTTGCCGAGAAGTATAAAGAGGTGAGTCAAATCAAGTCGAGTCATATAAGGGGCTGTTCTGAATAATGTTTTTTTTTTTTTTTTTTTCTGTGCAACGCAAAAGTCTAACATTTTAACTGATCTGTGATCAGCTTCTCTTACATAAACACTTAAATCATTCTGAGACCAATCACAGAAGGCCTCAGATCCAGGCCATTTAAAGCAGCGGGGGCCTCAAGATGACAAAACAACCATTAAAATAAGCCAAAAATCAAGATAATCAAGGTTATTTTATTGACCACCTTGGAAAACCTGGCTATTTAGAAGAATTAAAAAAATTCTGAGAATTTAAAAAAGAGAATATAGTTAGTGATATTTATATAATACTGTAGTTTTTATTAGCATATATATATAAGTATATAATATAGTGTAATTTTAGTATTGTATTTTAGTAATTTAGTTTTGTAAATGTAAATGTAAAAGATTGTAAATGTAGTAATTTTGTTTGTTTAATTTTAGCTTAAACTTATTTCAGTTAATTACCAATGCAGCATTTTGAATTTTGAATTTCAAATGGTTTCATCTAAGTTTTTCATCAAATTAAAATATATTATTTTATTTCAGTTATTTTTTTAATTGTCTTAGAATTCTCAGAATTTTAAAAGTGTGATTTCTAGATTTGAAAAATAATTCAAATTAAAACCTTAATGCCTAATATTTATTGAATATTTAATATTAAAATATTAATATTTATTTATAATATTTTTATTGCTAATTTAATTCTGTTTTGGTTTTATTTTTAGTACTTCAACAAACTAAAAAAAAAAGAAAAAACGAAATGTTGCCTTGGCATCTAATTGAATTTAATGCCTTTTTTTTTCTTCTAATAATTGTTTTATTTCAGCTTTATTTCAATTACTGAAAAGGATTTTAAACAGTGTTAAAGTTAACAATAACACTGTTGAATACTAAAATCTGTTATGTTAAACTTAACTTAAAATGCCTAATATTTATTTTAGCTGGAAGACCTTGAGTTAAAAAAAAAAAAAATCCTTAATCACAGGATCTTTGAATGTTACAGTGGAGCGTCTTGGAGTCAGAAAGGTTGAGAACCGCCCATTTAAAGCGACGTTACTGTTCGCCACCTCGGTTTGTGATTCTTCTCCTCTTTGGAGAACAAACAGGCTTTTACAGTTGCATCAGTAAGGAGAGGAGCAGATAGGATCAGAATGGAGGGATTTGGACACTGGGCCACAGAGGAACGTAGAGCCTATTCTTCAGGATCAGGTTGCACTTCGCTCAGTGTTGAAGGGAAATGTTATCATGTAACACCTGCGCAGAGATCTGTACCATCATTCAACATCTCACAAATTGCATGGGCACGTTAATAAACTTGACTTGCCTTGCAATTGTGTGTCGGTTATGTAATTTTCTTTAGGAATTCAGGTTGCGTTGAGTTGACAAAGAGCAGGCTGTTTAGCGCTCCAGCGCTTTCAGCATTGATCTCTGATATCATTTGCAGTTACTCTAGTGTGGGAATGTTGGACGAATCCCCGGTTCTTCCTAAAAGCATTAACTCATTAACATTTTTCTGAGTGTGATGTCAGGTTTTGTTGATTTCAGGAATGCAGTTGTGAGAAAGTCAGAGGTTTGAGTGCACTGAATGAGTATGCAGTGTGTTTGTGGGTATAATGTGGGCCTGGAGGGATCTTGGGTGTTGTGGGGCGGGTGGATGTGCATGCATTGTCTCTAACTGCATTTCCTCTCTCAGCTGGGAGATGTGATGGTGGATATCTCCAGTAATCTAATGCTGGCTGATGAGCGAGTGTTATGGATGGCTCAGAGGGAGGCGCGAGCTTGCTCACGTATCGTCGAGTGCCTGCAGAGAATTGCCGTTCTCCGAATCAGTAATGGAGCTCTGGCCTATTCTACTGTGAGTACTGAGAGAAAATCAGTTCATTTGTGCATTTTGACACTACTCTGTTTTAAATTGTCTGTTCATGTTTTCAGTGATATTTTAGTAATATTTATATTTTATTACAATTTTTTCATAGCTTTTATTTTTAAGTTTTGGTTATACTTTATTTTAAGGTGTCCTTGTTACAGTGTAATTATACATTTAATAATGAGTAGTATTAATTAACTACATGTACTTACTATACGGTTAGGGTTAGGATTAGGATCTGGCTTAGGGTTACTTGCATGTAATTATGCATAATTAATTGTTATTATAATAGTAAGTACATGTAACGTGTGTAGCAAGGACACCTTCAAATAAAGTGTTACCTAGGTCTTCAGCTTTAGGTTTAATTTTATATGATTTGGTCATTTTTATTATAATTGTTTTCAATATTTTTAAATAGTTTTATACGTTTTAGCAATATTTCTAAATGGTTTAAATTTATAGTATTTCAGTTTTTGTTTTGTTTTAGTTTAAACAAACTTATTTCAGTTAATTGCAATGCAACATTTCAAAATGTAGTTTTTTTATCTAATACTTATATTTAGTTTTATGTCTGCTTTATTTCTATTAACAAAAATGTTTTTTTTTATATATAGTTTCAAGCAGAATTCTCAGAATTCCAGAAGTTTTTTTTTTTAAATCTTTAATGAATTCCTTTTAAATAGAAACATTTTTCAAAAATAATAATTGAATAAAAATGGAATAATAATTTAATTAAAACAAGCTACACACTTTTGTTTCTAAACCCTCCAGAATGCTTTGACACTTACTTTTTACTTTACTGTCACTTTTGATCAATTTAATGTGTCCTCACTGAATAAAAGTAACAAAAATAGGTGTAGGTTGTATAGATTAGTTTGAAGGTGACCTTGTGTTCACAGTGCTTCAGTAGTGTGTGTATGGGGTGGTAACCATTCTTCTTTATTCTTGTTTGTTTCACCAGAACTCTCATAACATTGCTCTGGAGGCTCATGCCATCAAGGCCAGCAGCTTCAATGGAATGACCTGCACTCTGTTCCAGAAGCTCTCACCGGAGCGCACACCCGTGGCCCATTTCTCTCCCAGAGACCCCGACATCAACCCGGAGCGCCAGCTCAGCTTCAAATGCAACGTGACCAGCAACCTGTCTGCACTGGCTCTCAAAGTAAGCATTTCGTCTCAGGTACTTCCTGCACGTATACAGTTGTTTTGTCATAACTTATAAGGCCAGTGCTGCTTCAAAGCGAGAACTCCAGTAAAGCTGTGGAAGCAGGACTGTATCCATCAAGTTTTGACAGTAACGTTGTTGCATCTCCACGTCTGCAGAACACTGTAGTGGAGGCGTCTCTCCAGCTTCCCCCGTCGCTCTTCTCGTCTCTGGCAAGCTCAGGTCAGGCTGAAGAAGCCGTCTATAAGCTACACCTGCTGGCCTTCCGCAACGGCAAACTCTTTCCTCCGACGGGCAACTCCACCCTCTTGAGCGACGGCAGTAAGAGGAAGAGTGTGGTCACACCTGTGATCCTCACAAAGATCGGTGAGAACACACACACTGCTGATCAGACATGCACTCCAACCCACACAACCCTCTCTTCATTGCTGCTGTTATGCAATATTTCTACCTGGATAGAAAGCAAAATAAAATACAATAGTCAAAGATACAGACAAATCATGCACTTCAGTTATACTTACTGTTATGCTTATGCCACATGGCTTGGTTGTACAGAGCAGGGTTATTATAGTTAACTAAAACTACGACTGCTTAAAATAAAATAAACAATCAAAATGAAAATGGTTTTATATCAGCTAGGCAAATAAAATAATGAAATAATAATAATAAAAAAATGGCAACACATTAGTTTAGGGACCAATTCTCACTATTAACTATTTGTTTATTAGCATGCATATTACTGTTTATTAGTACTTATAAAGCATATATTAATGCCTTATTCTGCATGATCATATTTCAGATCCCTTAATTATACCCCATACCTAAACTTAACAACTACCTTACTAACTATTTTATATATATATATATATATATATATATATATATATACTCATATACTATATATATATATGTTCT
>NW_015549609.1:322211-322663 GCF_001515605.1 Sinocyclocheilus anshuiensis
ACTTTAACTAAAAGTGAAGACTGAAAATTTTGTAAAAACTCTAATTCAGAATATTAAAAAAAACTACATTAGTGTAGTATAATTGTTACCTCTGTATAACAGAGGTATAACTGTTACCATGGGTGATAAAAGTTTAATTCTGCCTTTTAAGTTTTCAAATAAAACAAAAAAGTGCTACCGCAAATACTGTATTTTCCAGAAAACATAAGTTGCACCGGGTTAAAATTGCATAAAAAAAAATGGTGTATATACTTTTTTTTTTATACTCGGAAATTGCTAGTAAATTTCATAAATAATTACAAAGAAATGACAAGTAACACATTGAATTAAACGTGACATTTTCAAGTAGAAAGAGTTGAAATGGTATTTTCTGGTAAACATACTCCAGTAATCTTTGTTTTTTTTGTTTTGTTTTTACAACTTTGAAATTGTTTTTTTTTTTTTTTTTTTAA
>NW_015549609.1:322849-323031 GCF_001515605.1 Sinocyclocheilus anshuiensis
ACCTGCTAATATTAATTAATGGATCTAAGATAACATGAACTAACAATGAACGGTTGTACTTTTTTAAATACAAAAAATCAATAAATACCGTAACAAATGCATTGCTTATTGTTAATGTTAATTAATGCATTAATTAATGTTAGCTAATGGACCTTATTGTAAAGCGTTACCATAAAAAATAT
>NW_015549609.1:323559-344976 GCF_001515605.1 Sinocyclocheilus anshuiensis
TACAGCAGCACTATCATAATCCATCCCACTCCCATTTTGGCTTCAAGCAGGTACAGAGGCATCGTGTCATAAACAGAGCAATAATGCTGCTAGAGAGCAGCTGAAGTGTGAGGGGGCGGCAAAATACAGCACAGGGAGCTGCTAGGAAAAACTTCCCCGCTATAACTGATTGATTTCAACGAGAGGGCTAAGCAGAGCACAAAACCATTACAATCCCATGAAAAAGCTGCAGAGTGAAGGACAATCTGATGTGAAAGTAGACCAACTGTCCAGGATCTGCCACCGAACTTTTGGCACAATGTATATTGTCTCTCAATACAAGTGATGCACATGGATTTAATGTGTGTACATCCTAACTGAACGTTTAGTTGACTTCTAATCAGCGATGAACTCTTAAAAGCAATGGTTTGAAAAGGGGGTTTTCGCAGTGTTGCCACAGAAGAACCATTTCTGGCTCCCCTAAGAACCTTTCAGTGAACAGTTCTTAAAAGAACTGTTTTTTCTTAGTTTGAAGAACATTTTAATAATCTAAGAAAACTTTTCCACTAGAAAGAACCTCTAAGGTTCCGTTGATGTTAAAGGTTCTTCGAGGAACCATCAGTGTTAATAAATAACCTTAATTTTTAAGAGTGTACCATCAAAGATGGTCCATAACCAGAACTGTTTTGAGTTTTGTAACGTGAACTGATTAAATGTCTGTTCTGCTGGTGTTTAGAAGGCTTCCCGCTGAAGAACCTGCAGAGTCCAGTGAACGCGACCCTGCGGCGCTTCCTGCACGGCTCAGACGCTGTGCCCTCCTTCTGGAACTTCAGTCTGCTGGGTGGACAGGGCGGCTGGCAGAGCGACGGCTGCCGGATCCTGCATCAGGACGACAACTTCACCACAATGTCCTGCCATTCACTGAACAGCTACGCTTTACTGATGGTGAGAGAGATGAAAGTGGCTTAAATTTCAGTCTGTTCTTCATAACAAACTATTGTAGGGCTTTCAAAGACCTGCAATGTAGCACACGTTGCTTTTTTATAGTACTTTTGGTTGTTTTTTGTAACGTCTACGGAAAAGCTTGAGGATTCTGCTGGATAATTTGTTAATTAACAAGTTCAAATAAAACTATTTAAAAAATCATTATTAGTTTTTGTTCATTGAAATAAAGCTGAAATAAAATATGAATATTAGATGGAAAAACTTCAACTTGCAGAAATGTTAACAAATTAGAAATGCTGCCATGGCAACTAACATAAAAATTGAAATACTAAAATTTCTGAAACTAAAACTGAAATAAAAAATAAATTAAAGCTAAATAGAAATATAAAAAAAGCCCCGAATAAAAATGAAAAAAGCTCATAGCAAAATAACTTTTTTTTTTTTTGTATTTATAAATATTAGATGAAAAACTTAAAAATTAAAGATTAGAAATGGTGCCTTGGCAATTAACTGAAAAAAAGCTGAAGTGCTAAAATTACTGAAACTAGAACTGAAATAAAAATAAAGCTAAACAGAAATATAAAAAAATGAAAATGTGGAAATAAAATATAAATATTAGGTGAAAATTAAAAATGAGAAATGCTGCCTTGGCAAGTAACTGAAATACAATTTATTAGAATTTACTATTAAAATTAATAAAACTTAATAAAACTGAAACTAAATAAATTAAAGCTAAATTAAAATATTTAAAAAATTAAGAAGAAAAAAAAACTAATGAAATGACAAAAACTCATAGGAAATTTACTATAATTTCAACTATAATTAAAATGAAAACTGAAAACATGAAAATAAAAGCTAATTCCAGGGCTCCAGACTAACATTCGAGAGCACTAAGATCTATAGATGGTGGCATATGGGGATATTAAAAATAAAGATAATTTAATCATAAAATTACTATTGTTGTGCATTAATAAATGCAGTTACTAATAATATTACACGTTTATTTCTTGGTAATGCACATTTGACAGTAAAGCACTGAGCTTGAGCATACAAAAGCATACCAAATTTACTTTTATTAACAACAGTAACGTGTGCAAAATCTAAGTTTTATATAGAAAATTAATTAAAATGCACGCTTATTCTTCTATAGTGTTATATATTTTATAATAGTTATTTTATCATTTCAAAATATAAAGCAAAAAGTGAAAATTAATGACTTGTAAGCCAATAAGTGCTCCTCTGCTGCCATCACCTGGTTATAGTGGTAACTTGATGTCTTTTTTTTTTTTTTTTTTACATGTGGACAGGGCGGCTGGCAGAGCGACGGCTGCCGGATCCTGCATCAGGACGACAACTTCACCACAATGTCCTGCCATTCACTGAACAGCTACGCTTTACTGATGGTGAGAGAGATGAAAGTGGCTTAAATTTCAGTCTGTTCTTCATAACAAACTATTGTAGGGCTTTCAAAGACCTGCAATGTAGCACACGTTGCTTTTTTATAGTACTTTTGGTTGTTTTTTGTAACGTCTACGGAAAAGCTTGAGGATTCTGCTGGATAATTTGTTAATTAACAAGTTCAAATAAAACTATTTAAAAAATCATTATTAGTTTTTGTTCATTGAAATAAAGCTGAAATAAAATATGAATATTAGATGGAAAAACTTCAACTTGCAGAAATGTTAACAAATTAGAAATGCTGCCATGGCAACTAACATAAAAATTGAAATACTAAAATTTCTGAAACTAAAACTGAAATAAAAAATAAATTAAAGCTAAATAGAAATATAAAAAAAGCCCCGAATAAAAATGAAAAAAGCTCATAGCAAAATAACTTTTTTTTTTTTTGTATTTATAAATATTAGATGAAAAACTTAAAAATTAAAGATTAGAAATGGTGCCTTGGCAATTAACTGAAAAAAAGCTGAAGTGCTAAAATTACTGAAACTAGAACTGAAATAAAAATAAAGCTAAACAGAAATATAAAAAAATGAAAATGTGGAAATAAAATATAAATATTAGGTGAAAATTAAAAATGAGAAATGCTGCCTTGGCAAGTAACTGAAATACAATTTATTAGAATTTACTATTAAAATTAATAAAACTTAATAAAACTGAAACTAAATAAATTAAAGCTAAATTAAAATATTAAAAAAATTAAGAAGAAAAAAAAACTAATGAAATGACAAAAACTCATAGGAAATTTACTATAATTTCAACTATAATTAAAATGAAAACTGAAAACATGAAAATAAAAGCTAATTCCAGGGCTCCAGACTAACATTCGAGAGCACTAAGATCTATAGATGGTGGCATATGGGGATATTAAAAATAAAGATAATTTAATCATAAAATTACTATTGTTGTGCATTAATAAATGCAGTTACTAATAATATTACACGTTTATTTCTTGGTAATGCACATTTGACAGTAAAGCACTGAGCTTGAGCATACAAAAGCATACCAAATTTACTTTTATTAACAACAGTAACGTGTGCAAAATCTAAGTTTTATATAGAAAATTAATTAAAATGCACGCTTATTCTTCTATAGTGTTATATATTTTATAATAGTTATTTTATCATTTCAAAATATAAAGCAAAAAGTGAAAATTAATGACTTGTAAGCCAATAAGTGCTCCTCTGCTGCCATCACCTGGTTATAGTGGTAACTTGATGTCTTTTTTTTTTTTTTTTTTACATAAGTGTTTGTTTACCACAAAGTATATTTTGATCATCCCGTTAAAGATAATATTTAAATTGGATAATTTTTAGAGCTTAAAAATGCTGTAAATATTTGTGTGAAATACTTGAAAGTCACTGAAAAGTGCTTGAATTTCTCTCTCAAAAGGTTGTACAAACCCTGAAATCAATAATGTAAAAACATTCGACTCTTTCTGCTACAACACCGTAGTTAACGTTACTACTTCTGGTTTTCTGACATACGTCAGCGCTGTTTGATCTGTTTGTAAAAGAGAATTCTGTGCAGAATTCAAACTCTTCTCACTGGATCTCGCAGCGCTGTGCAGTAAGAGTGTCGTGAGATCAACACTGGTTCCTGAGTAAACCTGTTCTGAGCTCGGACCAGTTTGCTAGCTCGCGCTGTGTTCGATCATTGGTCCGAGCTGATAAACAGTCCGGGCTGCGCAGCTCAAACGAGTAGTTTGATGTCTCTCATATGCAACAGAAATGGCAGCGCTTATGAGATGGGCAACGAAAATTTTGTTAAAAAAATGGTTGCATTCTGGAGCCCTGAATTCAAAATATTAATAAATACTATAATAGTATAAGTAATACTAAAATAACACTGCTGACCAGTAGGGCTGGGCAAAAAAATTGATTTTCCAATTAATCGTTTTTTTAAATGACGTCGATTCGATATCGATTCTCAAAAGCCACGAATCGATCTTTTCCGGTATTTATTTCAGCGCACATTTAAAACAAGATCTGATTAACGTGAATCTTATCATTAGTCTTCTCCACTAGATGTCACCCTTATTTACCTTGCGCGATGTTACAACAGAAAGCCTGTCATTCATTCAGCGCTTATCATGGCCATACGCGCAATTCACAATGCTCAGGTGAAATGCTGTAGTAATACTATAAATCTGCGGAAGCATTTGATATTTGATCTTGCTGCTCCTACAATCAATCAATTCCTCACCCAGTATTTCTTGCACCAGCCTGTGAGCAGCAAAGTGGAGAGCTTATCAATGGTGAGAACCTTTCCTGCAGTTCAGTTGCATTGTGTGGTGGTTCCGTGTTATCACATGAAACTGTTGTAACTTTTTTTTTTTTTTTTTTTTTTTTTTTACATAAGTGTTTGTTTACCACAAAGTATATTTTGATCATCCCGTTAAAGATAATATTTAAATTGGATAATTTTTAGAGCTTAAAAATGCTGTAAATATTTGTGTGAAATACTTGAAAGTCACTGAAAAGTGCTTGAATTTCTCTCTCAAAAGGTTGTACAAACCCTGAAATCAATAATGTAAAAACATTCGACTCTTTCTGCTACAACACCGTAGTTAACGTTACTACTTCTGGTTTTCTGACATACGTCAGCGCTGTTTGATCTGTTTGTAAAAGAGAATTCTGTGCAGAATTCAAACTCTTCTCACTGGATCTCGCAGCGCTGTGCAGTAAGAGTGTCGTGAGATCAACACTGGTTCCTGAGTAAACCTGTTCTGAGCTCGGACCAGTTTGCTAGCTCGCGCTGTGTTCGATCATTGGTCCGAGCTGATAAACAGTCCGGGCTGCGCAGCTCAAACGAGTAGTTTGATGTCTCTCATATGCAACAGAAATGGCAGCGCTTATGAGATGGGCAACGAAAATTTTGTTAAAAAAATGGTTGCATTCTGGAGCCCTGAATTCAAAATATTAATAAATACTATAATAGTATAAGTAATACTAAAATAACACTGCTGACCAGTAGGGCTGGGCAAAAAAATTGATTTTCCAATTAATCGTTTTTTTAAATGACGTCGATTCGATATCGATTCTCAAAAGCCACGAATCGATCTTCTGATTTTCCTTCATGGTTGACGTGTACCTTGAGCCTTTGACTTTAGACCTGTTTGTAATTAGATCTTTTCACACATCCTCAACACCCGCCTTTCTAGAACAAGCAGAAAAATTGGAATTATTGGTTGTTGAAATGCATTTGCAAATATAATCTGCTGATATACACTTGTCTAACAGGATCTGAACAGGACCGGGAATGACACGTACAGCTTCGAACCTCTTCACCCTGTTGTCTACGCCACCGCCATCATCCTGGTGCTCTGCCTGCTGTCAGTCATAGTCAGTTATATCTACCACCACGAGTAAGTGCTGAAATTGTCTTTCTGCATGCAAGGACGATGAAAAATGCCGTTTATTTTTAAAGGGATAGTTCAACGAAAAATGAAAATGTGATGCTAATTTACTCACTCTCAGGCATTCCAAGACGTAGTGACTTTTATTTCTTTACAGGGTGTCCGCGGGTCCTTAAAAAGTTTTCAAATGTCTTAAATAACGTTTTCCTAAGTTCATGTCTGTAGAAACCCTGCTTTAGTAGAACAGTAGAGAAGATTTTTAGCTGGAACACTGGTCTTTGGTGATTCATAAAATGCAAGGCAATGGCTACCGGCACTTTGAGAGTCAAAAAAAAAAGCATATCAGAGAGCACACTACAGTTCACCAAATCAGACTGAACCATCAACAGTTCGCAGCTCGAGCAGCACAGATCTACAAGTTACTCAATCAAAACTCACTTTAGGCAGGCACCTGATAGTCGAAATGAGCCAATTTACTGGCGTATCTGACCCTCTGATGCTGGTTTTTCCCAACAGTTACTCCTGAACTGCTGAGGGTTTCATAAAGGGAGCGAAATGTATGTTTCTGATTTATTTGCATTAGCATTTCACATCATTTTTGGGTGCTTTAATAATATAATTGCTTATGCCTGATATCATTGCAAGATTATGTAAATGAACTGGAGAATTGGTTATTTGAACAAGTTCATTCAAAAAAAAAAAAAAAACAGTTTGTAGAAAACAATCAGACTTCCCTATTGGATTACGGATGTTGTAAATAATGTTTAGTTTCTTACACAGACTGTTCACTTCTCTTCATAAGACCTCAGTAGTCAAGTCACCTTTATTTATACAGCGCTTTATACAATACAGATTGTGTCAAAGCAGCTGCACAGTGTCAAACAGGAAAAAATATGTGCTGATAATGCAAGAGGACAATAGAAATTGTGTGTATATGCTTTTTTGACTCTCAAAATGACGGTAGCCATTGACTTGCATTTTACGAATCACCAAGGACCACGGTTTCAGCTCAAAATCTTCTTTACTGTTCTACTGAAGAAAAATGGATGACCTGAGGGTTAGCAAATTTAACAGCGAATTTTCATTTTCGGGTAAACTATCCCTTTAAGCTGTAAATATGCTGGTTTTAATGAGGTATTTCCTGTGTTCGCAGGTCGGTGCGTGTGAGTAAGAAGTGCTGGCACATGCTGGTTAACCTGTGCTTGCATATTCTTCTCACCTGTGCTGTGTTTGTGGGTGGCATCAACCAAACGTACAATGCAAGCGTTTGTCAAGCGGTATGTGCCTGCTTTTCTATGTATATATGGAGTTTGGGTGACAATATTTACATAAAATTGTCTCTAAATGTTTCTCGGTTTATAGGCAGAACTGCAGTACTGCTTTCAAGTTCACATTACTCGTTTGAGAGTATCAGCATTGTCATTGGCTTTGAGGAGAACTCTTATGTTTTCTAATGTCATGTCCTGAAGGTGGGAATAGTGCTGCATTACTCCACGCTGGCTACGGCCTTGTGGTCCGGCGTAACGGCACGCAACATCTACAACCAGGTGACGCGGAAGGCCAAACGCTACGAGGAGCTGGACGAGCCTCCGCCTCCACCCAGGCCTATGCTGAGGTAAAGGTCAAAGCAGTGAATGAGGAGGAGAAGTGTTAAAAAAGGCAGAAAAGTACACTCTTACAAAATGCTGGGTTAAATACAACCCAGTGCTAGGTAAAATAGGGACAAACCCAGCAACTGGGTTGTTTTGACCCAGCGGTTGGATTACTACCCAGAATGTTGGGTTAAACATTTAACCCAACCGCTGGGTCAAAACAGCCCAATTGCTGGGTTACTTTGTCCCTATTTTACCCAGCACTGGGTTGTATTTAACCCAGCATTTTTTAGAGTGTACTATGTAATAATAATAATAAATTAAATAAATGAATACAAATAAATAAGAAATAATATAATAAATAAATATAAATGATTAATAATCATTTTAAAAAGCAAGCACACATGCTGTGACCTATTTTAGGGTACAGAGAGTTTAGAAATGTCATTTTACACTTAAACTGCCCAAAAGGCAAGACTGTGGGTTTTAAATTAAGTTCCCCTGCTGACCACTTGGTGTCAGTAAATATTCAACAGAAATTGTCCATGGGTTGAATGAAAATTCTGTAATTTACTCACCCTCATGTCATTCCAAAACCAGATGTTTTTTTCTTCTGTGGAACGCAAAAGAAGATTTTAGTTTTTTTGAAAAATGTTGGTAACCAAACAGTTTTAGTGACAATTGATGTCCATTCATTTTTTTGAGACATTTCACAAAATATCATCTTTTCTGGTCAAAAGAAAGAAATGAATACTGGCTTGGAACGACATAAGGATGAGTGAATTATGACTCTGTGAATTAATATTTTATATATATATATACTATTATAGTAACCAGTGTCATACTAACTAAGGATGCAGAAACACTAGTATTTACAGGATAATCACATGAATTATCAGTTGACCTCATTTCTATAGTATGTATTAATATTTATATTAGCTTTTATTTTTATACTTATAAGTTTTTATTTTAATTTTAGTTTAAATGTTAGTAATTTTATGATTTTGTCCTTTTATTTTTTTATATTTCTATTTAGCTTATATTTCAGGTGTAGTAATTTTAGTACTTAAAATGATTTTTAGTTTAATTTAAGTTTTTCATCTAATATTTATATTTTATTTTATTTAAGCTTTATGTCAATTCTATTTTTAATAGCTCTAGTTACCAGTAACAACACTGATGATGACAGAAATCTGGAATACGCTATTTAAATTTTGCCCAAATTGTTTGCTACAATTTGCAGTCTGAATATATCTAGTTGCTGAAAGTCAGATTTTACAGTAAATCGTATAGTTTATGATAGTCACAGACTCCAAATTGTTTGATATTTTTAGCTGATTATGGAACACATTATTGTAATTTGGCGCAGTTTCTTTCTGTAAATCATCTTTCTGTAGTCAGCCTTAATGCTCTAACATGAGGATATGTAATACCTAACTTATTAAATTTAAATTGTTTTTTTCTTCTACAGATTCTACTTAATAGGTGGAGGCATACCGATCATTGTGTGTGGAATAACAGCTGCTGCTAACATCAAAAACTATGGTAGTCAAGTCAATGCTCCTTAGTAAGTATTTGAGTTTTATGACGCTTTTTAAACTATCCTTCGCAATAAAATTCAAGCTAGGGGACTTTACGATATATTGATTGTAATTGAGTTTTGTGTAATCATTTAGACTTTAGTGTGTGGATCCATTTAAGCCATGTGAGACAAAATGCAATGGTATAATATGTTTCCTTAACTTCGTTGCTATTAACGACAGACTGCAGAGATCCAGCCTGTATCTGCCTCAAAGCACTTTTCAAATCCCCCTGTGAACACTCCCTGTCATTTCATAGTCTTTCTCTGTCATGAGAAATTGCTTTTGCTGTCACTGGAGCCTAATGCCCATGTATTGTAAAGTGCAGAATAATGCTTTATAAAGGAGAGAGTAGTTTAGACCTTCTGAAGCTGTGTGAACCTAATTATGGTGCTCTATTTTTGGCTCCCCACCTTGTGTGTGTTGGTTTCCCATGCTCCCTTCTTTCACTTGTGACAGCTGTTTGGATTGTGTAACAGCGTGGTTTAATTTGAAAATCCAGACCATCTGAGATCTTTGGGGTTTAATTAATCTCACACTACCATGACAAAAGAAAAAACCGCTCTGCTGAGCATCACAGAACTCAGAAGTGCCTCATAAGTGTTTTACCTCTCTGATAATATGAAGCCCTTGATACCACTAGTGCAAACTTAAGAACTTGTATATACTTAATGTAAAAGCTACTTTTTGGAGAAAAGTGAGTGACAACTGCGGTGATTTATAACGGGATGGGAGTTTTCTAGCGCTGTTCTATGTGTATTTTATGCACAGTTTAAATTTAATTTCGGTTTTTCATGCTGCCAAATAGGACAATACGACGTTGATTTACTGAAGTGTAAAACGGCAATAAAGTAATTATCTTAAAGTACATGACGACATATCAGCACAACATCAGTATTTAAATGTAAATTCTATTAATCAAAACAAAAAAAGAGAAAGATCTTATGTAGTTATTGTAATTTTGTAAATACTTTCATTTTATTTTATTATTATTAATGCAATTTTTATTGCAATCAGTATAATCTTTGATGCTATGACAAAAATAGTAATTTTTTTATTGTCATTAATATAATCTTGTTGATATGACAAAAAAAATAATTAATCAACATTAATAATAATCACTATTATAATGTCCTGGGAAATAATCGACCATTATGATTTTTGTCATAATTAAGCAGCCCCAGCTAAATGTATTTATGATTGTTTATTGTGAACGCTTTTTTTTTTTTTTTAATTAACAGTTTATTGAAGGAATACAGTTTTTGAGTGTTAGACAGCAATATAAGCATTAAAGTGTATATAGAATATTTCTGGCAGATTATTATTATTATTATTATTGCCATATATATATAGCATTTTCTGATATGGCAATTAAAATAATTAATCAACATTAATAATCACCTTAATACTTTATTTTAATGCATCCTTGTTACACTACAGGTATTTGATATAGTTATATATAGTAAATAATGCATAAATACAAGCAACTAATACTAAACCAAACCCCAAACCTATAGTAAGCACATATTGTTAATTAATATTACTTATTGTGATAGTGTAAATTACATTGTAAGTATTGGCAAATTAAAATAAAGTGACAATCACAATAATTACATAAAGTAACAATTACATTATGGGAAATAATCAACCATTAATTTTTGTTGAATGTATGTATTTATGAATGCATAATTTGAAGGCATTTTAGTTGTTGTGTCGCGATGTAACACAAGCAGCAACAGATATTTTCTGTCATATTGTGTAAAATGGATTATCCAAAAAAATAAAAAATAAAGTAGGGTGGGACTTGGTTCTATTCATCGGTTGTTGATTGGATGGAGGCAGATATGAATGCAGGCTTGCAGTTTTTGTAAGAAAGGGGGTTAAAATGGACTAAATTATTGGAGAAGTCCAGCATATATCACCAGAGAGAAGTCTGTCATTTCACTGGAAGATCCAGTTATGATATTTTGATTAACGATAACAAAGTCAACAAAATTGTTGTAACACATACACAGATTAATTGCTCACTTAAGAACAATAACATTTCGAAAATAAATGGGGTGAAGTCTTTAAAAAACACCTGTTGTCTTTCCTCAGCTGCTGGATGGCATGGGAACCCAGTCTTGGTGCGTTTTACGGCCCGGCAGCCTTCATCGTTTTCGTGGACTGCATGTACTTCCTCAGCATTCTCATTCAGCTCCGCCGGCACCCCGAGCGCCGCTTCGAGCTCAAGGAACAGTCTGAGGAGCAGCAGCACCTTTCTGTGGCCGAAGCGACCGAAATCACACCGGCCCTCCTGGAGTCCTCGTCTGCAGCCGCCGATCAACCAGTCCCGATGTCGGCTCTGGAGAACGAACATACTTTTGTGGCCCAACTCATTGGCGTGGCAGGGTCTCTTGTGCTTTATGTCGCTCTGTGGGTGTTTGGTGCTCTTGCGGTGTCCCAAGAGCATCCGGCAGATTTGGTGTTTGCCTGCCTCTTCGGCACCGCCGCTTTGGCTCTCGGGGCGTTTCTTGTGGCGCACCACTGCGTGAACCGTCAGGACATGCGGCGTCATTGGTCACGAGCTTGTTGCCTGGTTCGCCGTAACTACGCCGTAGAGGTCGATTCCCTGCTGTTGCCTGTCGCCGGTGGCTCCGTCTTGACAGCAAGGGGAAACGGCGAAACTGCGAAGTGTCCAGCCAGCAGCGCCGAATCCTCGTGCACTAATAAGAGCGCGCCGAGTGTCTGTAACTCCACTCAAGGCTGTAAACTGACCAATCTGCAAGTGGAAGCCGCTCAATGCAAAGCGGCCCCTTCTACGGCCAATGGGACGGCGTTATTGGACAACAGCTTGACTGAACATTCAGTCGACAATGAGATTAAGATGCACGTCGCACCTGTTGAGGTCCAATACCGCCCCAATTCGGTCAACAATAACAATCTTCCGGGAACGGGCAATGCGAACATCAACGGCCAATCAGGGCGACACCACAAGAACCGTTCAAGAATGCATCGGGCCAGTAGGCTCACGGTTTTGCGTGAGTATTCATACGACGTTCCCACCAGCGTGGAGGGCAGCGTGCAAAGCGTCCCGCACAAGCGCCACCATCATCACGAGAGCCTGCAGGCCCGTAACAGTCGACGGGCGGCGTATTTGGCTTACCGGGAGCGCCAGCAGAGCCAACTTCAGCAGGACAGCAGCGACGCCAGCACCAGTGTGCCGCGTCGCCCGCGCCACCTCCCCAAAGGTGGAGGCATCCGCCTGGGTAACAGTTTTGGGCACGGGCTCAGCAACAACGTGGGGAACGGCGTCGGTAATGAAGGCTTAGTCGGAGGAGGGGACGGATCGGGGACCGACGCCACCAGCCAAACTAGAGACTGTCCAAAACAGCCCCTCGCTGTTGAACTGGAGGTGCAGCCCAAGTCTTACGGGTTGAACCTAGCGTGCCAAAACGGACCTGCCAAAGACGCAGAGAGGCTACAGAATTTGTCGCCCCTGAACGTGGAGAGTTCTGGGAATATCAAGACTGGCTTGTGGAAGCATGAAACTGCTGTGTAGCGAGATTCCCTTCTCAGAGACTACAAATCCGAATAAATATGAATATTAGGATTGATGATTAATAATCGTTTCAATGACATGATGATATTTTTATCTTAATTTATTAAAAAATGCATTAAAATAAATAAAATGCATTTTAAAAGTAACAAATGCATTATCCTAATTTATTAAAATGCAAAAAATAAAATAAAATAAATAAAAACTGCATTGAAATTCTTGAAAGGAAATGTTTAAATAGTTTGGCATAATTGTTTCCTAGGAAGAAAAAAGAATCGGTCAAAAAAAATTTAATAAAAATCAGGGTGATACAATTTTCTTGATATCGTAATAATAAAAATGAAATTTTTGAAAGGAAACTTTTAAATAGTTTGGCATAATTAATTCTTAGGAAAAAAAGAATCAGTCAAAAAAAAAAAAATCATGTAATTTATTTAAACTTTTCCAGTAAGTATTCTCAGAATTAACATTTCATGTACTATGACTCCTCAAAAAAAAAAATTCATTTATTTAATTCATTTATTTTAAATGTTTAAAATCTTGCATTTTTCAAGGTGTAAGAAAAATGTTGTAACTTTTTACTTGGTGACGCCACTATTTTCAATTTCAAAACCGTAGTACATCAATGCAAGTGCACTAATCAGTTACTACAGTGGAATGTGTGTATATGTAGTTGCACAAGATGTTTCAGTGCAAGAGATGCATATAAAGATAAAATTATTTACATAAATGAAAAGGAGATTCTTTTTGGGATCAGTTTGTTCCACTGACCTTGTTTTACCACATGGAGCTGTTGATTCTTCCTTGATGTCCAGTGAGTTTGTCCAGATGGATTCATGGGTGACATGCCACCTTCATGTCCCAGAAATCCACTTCCACGGTAATGCAACGGACAGTAATCCTGAAAGATGTTCTAAAGTGTGTGTTCTATCAGTTAAGCCCATGTACTCTAACTTCTTTGTGAAGGTCATGCAGGAGCAATTCATTCAAATATTATTGAACGTATCCATTAACGTCATCTGACTTAATGATGAACAAGAGACAAGATGTTCTTCATTTTCAGCTCACTAATGAGATATTAAAAGCATATTTCGCACAGACAGAGATATATTGCCAGACCCTCCTGAATGTGACAATGAGAAAAGGCTTTGAATTATGTATGGAGCATTTATGATCCAACAAAACTACAATATGCCAACCTGTGTGTGTTCAATTGTAGTCTTTCTCTCCTGTCCCATGTGCCCTTTAATAAATCAGTGCTTCAAGTCTTAATCTTTTGACACTAAACTTAGATGTAGAAAGATCTAATATCAAAAGTTTTAAAGATTCAACTGAAAAAAAAGTATTTTCAGTGTTTTTGAAAGAGGTCTCTTATGCTCATCAAAGCTGCATTTATTTGTACAGTAAAAACTGTAATATTGTGAAATATTATTACAATGAAAAATTACTGTTTTCTATTTTAATGTACCTTAAAATATCATTTATTCCTGTGATGCAATGCTTAATTTTCATCAGCCGTTATTCCAGTCTTCAGTGTCACATGATCATTAAGGAATCATTCTAGAATGCTGATTTATCATCAATGTTGGAATCAGTTGTGCTGCTTAATTTATTTATTTATTTCAGAATTCTTTGTTGAATAGAAAGTTAAAAAGAACATTTAATAAAAAATGTAAAAAATATTTTGTAACTGTACACTACCATTAACAAAGTATGTTTTTTTTTTTAAGAAAATAATTTATTCATTCTGCAAAGATATGTTAAATTGATAAAAATGTGATAGTACAGACTTATACCGTTACAAAATATTTCTATTTTGAATAAATGCTGTTCTTTTGAACTTTTTGTTCATCAAATAATCCTGAAAAAAAATATATATATAACTCACTAGATTTGCATATCGGAATAAGTCAGAGTAGCTTTGAATTATTTAGATTTTTGGCAAATGTGCTTTAAAAGCATCTGGCAGTGTGTTTAAGGCTCGCCTCAAAGAAGAAGATTGATATCTTCCATGCTTTCCCATCTGTGCCTGATGGTATTACCTTGACTAAAGCATAGGAATGAACATACAGTTACCTACATCTGACTAATTAGACGTGATGTCAGTAGCAGCAGACATGTAATCAGATATCATATATCAAACCCTCCTCCTCCTTAATGCGTGTGAGTACTGTACTCGAGTCATATTTGCTGTGATAATGTGATGCTCTTTAAAGGGGTCATATGACGTTGCTAAAAAGAACATTATTTTGTGTATTTGGTGTAATGAAATGTGTTTATGTGGTTTAAGGTAAAAAAAAACATTATTTTCCACATACTGTACATTATTGTTTCTCCGTGTCCTCTTTTGGAAGACCAAACAAAGTAGTTTCACAACGAAACACACAGCGTCTTCACAACATGGCGGCGGCGGCGGCGGCGTCGGCAACAATACTACAGCGAGAATCAAAGTTATGCCTTCTTTCTTTGCGTGAACATTTGGGCGGCGTTATGCAAATCTTCCCACATCGTGACGTAGACATGTGGGGGCATGTTTAAACGAGGCGTTTTAGGAAGGCGTGGCTGACTCTTAACTTTTATAAAGAATATCTCTTTGGGTTTGAGACTTTAGTCTTTGCAACTTTAGGGATCTTATCTATTCACGAACAGCTTGTAACACTCCAAAGAGAAAGGAAAACTTGAAATCGCATCTTATGACCCCTTTAAGAGCGTCTGATGACAAGCAGACCCATTTGTACTTGCTGTTATAATTCTTTAATGCACCATGATGATTTGAGACTTGCAGAAGCAGGATGCTGATCTGGAGGCGGATTGTGGAACAGGATCATGGATCTGATATGGGAAATTAATGGATATGAAATTAATAAATGATGAGGATAAATTACGCCATGTTCTTTCATCCAGCAACAACGTGCCGCAAGACAGGCCAGGGGTCAAAGACAATAATTCTGGAAACCTGACACCATTATGATGGAGGTCTTGTTCCCAAAACACAGGATGGGATTGTGATCACAGGTGTACAGATCTGGAATTAGGTCACCACTTGTTTAGTTGATGTAGTACTCATTATACTTGTTATTTTTGTGTGCGATGTTGGAAATGATGTTCACTTTCTTGCGCAAACCAATCATTTCACATTATTAGACCTCAATATAACATCAGGGATATCGACGGCGATTCCTTTTGTGTTGCCCGTATATGCTTTTTTGACACTTAAAGTGCCGGTAGCCATTGACTTGCATTTTAAGAATCCCCATGTATAAAGTAAAACATCTGCTATTTACATCTTTATTTGGGTGTTTTAATAATTTAATTGTGTATACGTGACAATTACATGATTATGTAAATGAACTCGTGTTATTTGAACCAGTTAATTGAAACAAACTGTCCAAAAGAATCAGTTTGTAGAAAATAATCAGACTTCTCCATTTGTCTGAGCTTCTGGATTACAGGTAATAATGTTGTAAATAATGTTCAGTTTCTTGCACAGACCGATTATTTCACATCAGTAGACCGCAATATATAATAAGGAGCCACAGATATTCATTTTGTGTTGCTTCTATATGCTTTTTTGACTTTTAAAGTGACGGTACCCATTGACTTGCATTTTAAGAATCCCCATGCATAAAGTAAAACATGTGCCTTTCATATCTTTATTGAACATATGTTTTAATAATTTAACTGCATATATGTGACATCATTGTGTGATTACGTTAATCAGTTATTTGAACCAGTTCATTGAAACGAACGGTCCAAAAGAACCAGTTCGCGGAAAATAATCAGACTTCTCCATTTGTCTGAGCTTCTGGATTACAGGTAATAATGTTGTAAATAATGTTCAGTTTCTTGCACAGACCGATTGTTTCACTGCAGTAGTCTTCAATATATCGTCAGGAGCCACGGATATTAATTTTGTCTTGTCTGTATATGCTTTTTTCACTCTCAAAGTGACGGTACCCATTGACTTGCATTTATGAATCACCAAGAACCACGGTTTCAGCTCAAAATCTTCTTTACTGTTCTACTGAAGAAAGAAAAAAAGTCACCTACATCTTGAATGGCCTGAGGGTGAGTAAATTAACAGCAAATTGTCATTTTTAGGAGGACTACCCTTTTAACATAGAGCCTGGGGTTAGAGAGATGCTTTAGTGTCAACTATTGTTATATATTAATATTAGCAAGCCAGCGCCTGATGTGATCAGACAGCAGCTGTCAGGCTGCAACATAACACTGCTCAATGAGAAAACATTGCAACCTTACAAATATGTCGTGGGAAATAAACAAACAAGAGCAGAAGGTAAAGTCGAACTTTGTCTCAGATTTTAGATCCATCAAGTCTGACAGAAGACATTACAGCAGACCAGAGACTCTAGATGGGTTCGGTGTCCAACTGCACAGATGGCTATTTTGGCGAAGGTTGGACTAGTTTCCCTGTCAGCCTACTATTATTTTTGAAATTAATGTCATAATTAATCAGTCAACCACTGACATGAAAACAAAAGTGAATAGCTTATGCTTTCTTTCGGGGGCTTTTGCTTCTTTATTGACGGATAGACGGAGACGATTGGGCTGAAAGGAGTAATGGGATCAAGACACGTTACACAGATTCAAACTTGCGCTGCATATGAGCTCAATGGCTCAATGTGTCAGAAGCATATATACTAGAATCTGCATAAGTAGTGTACGTTGCAAATGATGCAAAAAAAATATATATTTTTTTTTTTGGTCTTCCATCCCTTGCTCAAACTTACGGCATTGGTTGACTAGTGTTAGTATCATTGATATATTATTATAGATATTATTAATATTATTATTATTTTTTTTTTTTTGCTGTATGTTTTGTGTCATTTTTATTAGTTTTGTTTATATGTATGTATATATGTAAATATAATATCTGTATTTAATTTTTTTTTTTTTTCAGTTTTAGTTTGTTTGAGTTACTTTAGTGCTTCAAATTTAACTAAACATAAATTGGTGTTTCCTTGGAAACTGGCTTAAATAAATTAATGTTAGTTCATGTTTATTTTATTTCAAATAGTGTTAATGTTGTTTTTTATGGGTTTAGTTTTAGTTAAATATGTAAATATAATATCTGTATTTAATTTTTTTTTTAATTCATTTTAGTTTGTTTTAGTTACTTTAGTGCTTCAAATTTAACTAAACATAAATTGGTGTTTCCTTGGAAACTGGCTTAAATAAGTTAATGTTAGTTCATGTTTATTTTATTTCAAATAGTGTTAATGTTGTTTTTTATGGGTTTAGTTTTAGTTAATTATAATAGCCCTGGGATGAACCAAAGTTAGTGGCTGTTTACACAAAACATGTTTCTGCATTTGCATGCAGGGCATGTTTGATCATTGCTCTTGTGTCTTTTACATTTGAAAAATGCGGCACTCATCTCAAACTTCAACTTAAACAGCACTGAATTTAAGATAAATTAAACTTTAAAAACATGTTTCAAGACCTTGCGGTATGTATGTATGTATTTATTTATTTATTGTGAGATATAAACTCACAATTT
The DNA here is from genome assembly GCF_001515605.1 of Sinocyclocheilus anshuiensis. Taxonomy (NCBI): domain Eukaryota; kingdom Metazoa; phylum Chordata; class Actinopteri; order Cypriniformes; family Cyprinidae; genus Sinocyclocheilus; species Sinocyclocheilus anshuiensis. Next base: position 341,531 of record NW_015549609.1, read on the forward strand.
TGAAAAGAAAAGTCAGAATTGTAAGATATAAACTTGCAATTACGAGAAAAAAAGCAGAATTGTGAGATAAAATGTCACAGTTAACTTTTTTTATTAGTGAAAAAAACAGAATTGTGAGGTGTAAACTCAGAATTATTTTTATTTTATTTTATTTTATTTTATTTTATTTTATTTGTAGGAAATCTATTACCAGATCAATTATACTTTTTATTTTTGTTGTTGTTTTCAGTGCTAATTATCTGTAGCAGAATTCCATCTACTGCAGGACATCCAGTGCTAGAGGACAGCAGAAATACTAAATGAGCATGTTTGAGTGAAACAACATCTCATGCTAATTGAAAGATGTCAGGTCTGCTGTTTGCATCACCATGTATCTCATGTAGACATGTTTTCCTCAAGGTCATGTCTACATTAACATCCATATTCTGTGTATATGCCTCAGTCCTCATGGACACAAATGTGGATGTCTGTGTTACATAAGCTCATCACACTTGATAGCTCAGACATAATCTTCTCAGTCTCCAGGCTACAATATCTGTACGCGCCCACTATACAGTACAGTCAGATGTGGGATGGTGTCAGTGAATTACTGCATTGAGCAAATGGAGCCAAATCCTTCTTTATCCTTTTGTCTGAAAGACACAAAGTTTGCCTAGTGGATGCTTAATTTCTCCTGTGAGGAGTTTTACCCTCCTACATCTTCACCAGCTATTAATTTCCTTTCACCAGCATTTCATTATCACAGCTTGGGTCGTGGATGTTGATTGCCGATGCTTAATTTATTATGTTAATTACGGTTTCAAGAGATAATGATGATATTAAATGGATTATTCTTCTTCTGATAAATATTGTTAGATCAGTAGAGATAAATAGTACAGCACAACATCTTGAGCACTGGTAAATTAGTGAAATCTATTTCTAAGCTTGTGTAAACGCCTGGTATTGTCAGTCGAAAAGCTGTCAGAAATGTCAAAACCCATCTGCTGAATTCTGAGCTGTCTTTTTATATACTCTTTCTATTCTCCAAGAAATGGTATATCAAGCTCAAGCGTGGCAGTGTGTACTCAGTACTGGCAGTTCTTGAGTATAAATTCTCATAAATTCTTGTGGTACAGTATAGTGCTATATCATGCTGTAGATGCATGTCAGATCCAAATTCTAGTGCAGTGTAAAAGTTACTGTTTGAACGAACCATATACAGTCACTCCAAAATGTATTCGGATACTTGAAACCCATGTGTATGAATTTCATCGCATTAGATAAAAAAAAAAATCAAACAGTGATGCTGACATTTTCTCAACTTTATACTTTTGAAATCACGCACTCATCTCAAACTTCAACTTAAACAGCACTGAATTTAAGATAAATTAAACTTTAAAAACATGTTTCAAGACCTTGCGGTATGTATGTATGTATTTATTTATTTATTGTGAGATATAAACTCACAATTTTGAAAAGAAAAGTCAGAATTGTAAGATATAAACTTGCAATTACGAGAAAAAAAGCAGAATTGTGAGATAAAATGTCACAGTTAACTTTTTTTATTAGTGAAAAAAACAGAATTGTGAGGTGTAAACTCAGAATTATTTTTATTTTATTTTATTTTATTTTATTTTATTTTATTTTATTTTATTTTATTTTATTTTATTTTATTTTATTTTATTTTATTTTATTTTATTTTATTTTATTTTATTTTATTTTATTTTATTTTATTTTATTTTATTTTATTTTATTTTATTTTATTTTATTTTATTTTATTTTATTTTATTTTATTTTATTTTATTTTATTTTATTTTATTTTATTTTATTTTATTTTATTTTATTTTATTTTATTTTATTTTATTTTATTTTATTTTATTTTATTTTATTTTATTTTATTTTATTTTATTTTATTTTATTTTATTTTATTTTATTTTATTTTATTTTATTTTATTTTATTTTATTTTATTTGTAGGAAATCTATTACCAGATCAATTATACTTTTTATTTTTGTTGTTGTTTTCAGTGCTAATTATCTGTAGCAGAATTCCATCTACTGCAGGACATCCAGTGCTAGAGGACAGCAGAAATACTAAATGAGCATGTTTGAGTGAAACAACATCTCATGCTAATTGAAAGATGTCAGGTCTGCTGTTTGCATCACCATGTATCTCATGTAGACATGTTTTCCTCAAGGTCATGTCTACATTAACATCCATATTCTGTGTATATGCCTCAGTCCTCATGGACACAAATGTGGATGTCTGTGTTACATAAGCTCATCACACTTGATAGCTCAGACATAATCTTCTCAGTCTCCAGGCTACAATATCTGTACGCGCCCACTATACAGTACAGTCAGATGTGGGATGGTGTCAGTGAATTACTGCATTGAGCAAATGGAGCCAAATCCTTCTTTATCCTTTTGTCTGAAAGACACAAAGTTTGCCTAGTGGATGCTTAATTTCTCCTGTGAGGAGTTTTACCCTCCTACATCTTCACCAGCTATTAATTTCCTTTCACCAGCATTTCATTATCACAGCTTGGGTCGTGGATGTTGATTGCCGATGCTTAATTTATTATGTTAATTACGGTTTCAAGAGATAATGATGATATTAAATGGATTATTCTTCTTCTGATAAATATTGTTAGATCAGTAGAGATAAATAGTACAGCACAACATCTTGAGCACTGGTAAATTAGTGAAATCTATTTCTAAGCTTGTGTAAACGCCTGGTATTGTCAGTCGAAAAGCTGTCAGAAATGTCAAAACCCATCTGCTGAATTCTGAGCTGTCTTTTTATATACTCTTTCTATTCTCCAAGAAATGGTATATCAAGCTCAAGCGTGGCAGTGTGTACTCAGTACTGGCAGTTCTTGAGTATAAATTCTCATAAATTCTTGTGGTACAGTATAGTGCTATATCATGCTGTAGATGCATGTCAGATCCAAATTCTAGTGCAGTGTAAAAGTTACTGTTTGAACGAACCATATACAGTCACTCCAAAATGTATTCGGATACTTGAAACCCATGTGTATGAATTTCATCGCATTAGATAAAAAAAAAAATCAAACAGTGATGCTGACATTTTCTCAACTTTATACTTTTGAAATCACTTTTAATGAACTGGTCCAAAGGTGATTTTTACTAAATGTGTGAAATCAGTTCCCCTCCCATTTATGGAGGTGTCTTTGCAGAAACACCACAGGAGTTAGACAAAAATCTTTGTAGTGCAGAATATATTTGCTCAAATCCCATTTGCTGGATTTTCCCAGAAAAGACTTGTTATTAATGCAATGATAGTAATACAGTACATTTTTAAGAGTTGCTAAAAAGTTCAAATACTTTTGGGCACAACTGCATTTAAGCAATATATTAAATTGCAATATATAATACACTCTAAAAAATGCTGGGTTAAATATAACCCAGCGCTGGGATAAAAAGGGACAAACCCAGCTATTGGGTT
>NW_015549609.1:345040-346417 GCF_001515605.1 Sinocyclocheilus anshuiensis
AGCTGGGTCAAAACAACCCAACCGCTGGGTTTGTCCCTTTTTAACCAGTGCTGGGATATATTTAACCCAGCATTTTTTAGAGTGTATGGTATATTAAATATATCAAATAATATAAATGATATTACAATCATATAATTATTAAATATATAAAAGAGTTTCTTAAGAGTTCAAATTGAGGTGCAACTGTAATTAAATACGGACTAGCAATCTCTTAAATTGCAATATAGTTATATTATATAAAATTTAAATGTAATATATTAATAATAAATGTAATATATTTTATATTATATCAAATATATTAAATAATATAAATTATTTATATGTATATTTATAATATATTATTTTATAACATATAACATATTTAATACAATGTTTAATTTTATATTAAATATATTTATATTATTTAAAGTCTCATCCATTTTTCCGTAAGTGAAGTTCATTTGAACAAATCGTTAGTCACTTTCATGTACATTTTACCTTGTTTTACTCTGTTGCTATACTACTTTTGAGTTATTATTACTCTTGGGTAACAAGATTTGTGAATATTATAGACCAAAGGGTTCAAGAGCTATAGACATTTGTATTTGGGTATGTCGTTTTTCAGAAAATGCTCAAAAATAGGGGTTAATACACAATTAAATATATTATATTCAATATTTTATGTTATTAAATATAAGTAAAACATAATATGATATAATATATTATGTAAATAAACTTTAAATGTATATATAACATGCGTGCTATTGTATACATAAAATGTCATATATTTAGGATAAAAGCAATAAAAAATATATATTTGGCAAAGTTGACTGCCCTTATGAAATCAACACTGACAGCGAGAGCTCGCCTCTGCGGTGACGCTCATCCTCGACTGCATCAGGCAGCATCAGCTGAAGCGCAACAGTCACTAAATCTGCCCCCATAAGCGCGCGACACACGGAGAGAAAACTGGAAACAAACACTGTTGTTGCAATGGAGAAGAAACGCGACAGCATCTCAGCCCGAGTGGACACGTCAAGTTCATCGAGTGGTAGGACTAAAGGTGCATGATTATTGTCACCTTCACGCTTCCTCGTGCATGCAAATGCAAGTTTGACAAGCTGACGGTCATGTGTGTACTTTTGCCGTTCTGTGAGTGAGAGGGGACTTTATTCGCGGTGTCACAGCTGGACAATCTAGGCTACCTGTTACTTTGGCCGGTAGATTTAAATTATTTCATTATTGGCATGGCATCTGAATCTTGTAGATGAAAATCTATATCATGATATTTAAGCTTAGGCAGACTTCCACCTGTGTAATAGTTTGCAGAGGAACTTGATGGACCGTTTGTTCACTGTCGACTTTTTTAGATTGTGTTTCAGCGTCTTTTTATAAAAT
>NW_015549609.1:364971-386719 GCF_001515605.1 Sinocyclocheilus anshuiensis
CAACCGCTGGGTCAAAACAACCCAACAGCTGGGTCAAAACAACCCAACCGCTGGGTTTGTCCCTTTTTAACCAGTGCTGGGATATATTTAACCCAGCATTTTTTAGAGTGTATGGTATATTAAATATATCAAATAATATAAATGATATTACAATCATATAATTATTAAATATATAAAAGAGTTTCTTAAGAGTTCAAATTGAGGTGCAACTGTAATTAAATACGGACTAGCAATCTCTTAAATTGCAATATAGTTATATTATATAAAATTTAAATGTAATATATTAATAATAAATGTAATATATTTTATATTATATCAAATATATTAAATAATATAAATTATTTATATGTATATTTATAATATATTATTTTATAACATATAACATATTTAATACAATGTTTAATTTTATATTAAATATATTTATATTATTTAAAGTCTCATCCATTTTTCCGTAAGTGAAGTTCATTTGAACAAATCGTTAGTCACTTTCATGTACATTTTACCTTGTTTTACTCTGTTGCTATACTACTTTTGAGTTATTATTACTCTTGGGTAACAAGATTTGTGAATATTATAGACCAAAGGGTTCAAGAGCTATAGACATTTGTATTTGGGTATGTCGTTTTTCAGAAAATGCTCAAAAATAGGGGTTAATACACAATTAAATATATTATATTCAATATTTTATGTTATTAAATATAAGTAAAACATAATATGATATAATATATTATGTAAATAAACTTTAAATGTATATATAACATGCGTGCTATTGTATACATAAAATGTCATATATTTAGGATAAAAGCAATAAAAAATATATATTTGGCAAAGTTGACTGCCCTTATGAAATCAACACTGACAGCGAGAGCTCGCCTCTGCGGCGACGCTTATCCTCGACTGCATCAGGCAGCATCAGCTGAAGCGCAACAGTCACTAAATCTGCCCCCATAAACGCGCGACACACGGAGAGAAAACTGGAAACAAACACTGTTGTTGCAATGGAGAAGAAACGCGACAGCATCTCAGCCCGAGTGGACACGTCAAGTTCATCGAGTGGTAGGACTAAAGGTGCATGATTATTGTCACCTTCACGCTTCCTCGTGCATGCAAATGCAAGTTTGACAAGCTGACGGTCATGTGTGTACTTTTGCCGTTCTGTGAGTGAGAGGGGACTTTATTCGCGGTGTCACAGCTGGACAATCTAGGCTACCTGTTACTTTGGCCGGTAGATTTAAATTATTTCATTATTGGCATGGCATCTGAATCTTGTAGATGAAAATCTATATCATGATATTTAAGCTTAGGCAGACTTCCACCTGTGTAATAGTTTGCAGAGGAACTTGATGGACCGTTTGTTCACTGTCGACTTTTTTAGATTGTGTTTCAGCGTCTTTTTATAAAATGCATGACTTGAAGAAGGCAAGCCGGTGGGATGAAACTCGCTGCCTGCGGACACAATCCTTGACCATTTTACATGTATAAAAACTCGCTCATCCTCTACCAAACTACCAACCCTCAATACGTATAGCACATTCTGGGCTTTGCCATCAAAATTCGTTGTAAATGTAGCATTAAATGCTTTATATCAAGTCAATCTGTACTATTAATGCTAGTATAGTAAATAGTACTTCTGTCAAAAAACTGTTATAGAGTATATATCATTTACAGTGCTGGGTAGGCTACAAATTGCAATGACAAAAATGGTAGTCAATAATGTAATCCATTACACACAATTTCGGTAATATAATCAGACTACCTTTTGATTACTTTTAGATTACTTTTGACTTAAAGGAACACTCCACTAATATTGAAAATAGGCTCATTTTCCAACTCCCCTAGAGTTAAACAGCTGAGTTTTACCGTTTTCGAATCCATTCAGCCGATCTCCGGGTCTGGCAACTCTAGGGGAGTTGGAAAATGAGCCTATTTTCAATATTAGTGGAGTGTTCCTTTAACTCAACTATCACATTGATTTAAATAGGATAATCTTGCACTATATTGATATAAAAATGCAAAAAAGAAAGAAAATAGTTTCATTTATTGTTAGAAGCAACATGAAGTGCATTAACCATTACATTACGTCCAGGTTTCCCAAACTGGGGTTCGTGAATTCAATGAAAAGCTAATGATTAAATCATAAAAATGCAATTCAAATGTTAAATCACAACAATCAAAGTAAAAACGGTTTGTGTGAATGTCAACAAAACTGGAAGAATTTCTGAATGCGTATAACCGGCTGGCTACTTTAGAGAGGAAAGAATTAGGGAGAATCATGAATCGTTTATTGTTATTGTGTGAATAATATGTAATCATTAAAAAGTAACTGTAGTCTCATTACGAGTATTTTAAAATGTAACAAGATCGAATTACAAGTGCTTCATTTTTGGAATCTGATTACGTAATCCAGATTACATGTAATCAGTTACTACCCAGCTCTGATAATTCACAAAACATGTAAATAACACAATTGTTAAGTGCAAAATCATTTGGGTTCAATTGAATTCTATAAAATGACAACCTGCCCTGACTTTGTTCATGAAAAATACCCGTGCAAAGCCTTTCAGTTCAAGTCTGCCTTTATTATATAGTTGACTATTGTGCACACACAGCAGTTATTATTACAATAGCAGCAATAAAATGAGCTATATGATGTTGTTGGTGATCATGCTGATGCTGGATGGACCTCAAGTGCATTGAGGACTGTGGAAAACTGATAATTTCCCATTATCTTGAGTAGTATAAAGGATAATATGCTCTCACAGATCACTGAATTCTCTGCATTAAATGATGGCAGAACAATTGCAGAAATGCATGTGATGTTTTCTGTGAAATAACAACAACTGTACTAATGGTTTGTTGTGCATTAGTCAATTTTATGTCCTGCTAAGAGTCCATGTTATTCTGTATAAAGTACCTAAAGCTTGTTTAAATTGAAGGGAACTATTTTTTATTCAGCACACAACACAATTGCTTCCATTTACTCATCTACTTTACAAACAGTTTGTTACACAGGGTGTTAGTCTCAACATAGGCAATGTGAATAATTAGCATTTTCTTTGCAAGGGCGATGATGTAGACGTCTTTAAACCTTGAATCTGAGATGACATTAATGCGCTTGCTCTCCTAAATGGATCTTAACATTCACACTTCCAAATCCCACATTCAGACAGGTTTATTGCCATTAGAGAAGTGTTGTGCTTTCAAGGGTAAGGCCGTTTCAACTTGTCTTTCAGGGTTGAAATTCTTACAGCTGGTACTGATTCACCTTGTGAGAAGAGACACAATTAATACAGGCATTAGGGAAAGGTTAATGAGGATGAGGGATATAAAAATGAACGTGCCATTTTCTGATGCCATTATCTTATCTATATAATTATGAATATTTTAGCATTTAGATAAAATGGCCATAAACAATATTTTAGATATATTTCTTACTACATCATTAGATATTGTTGCTTGAAGAGTGAATTAGTTAGAGTAAATTAAGACACCTGTAGTGCTTGTAGAAATAAGCTTTAATTTGAAAATTGTGATCACAATTGAAAACTAAAAGAATTCTGAAAATATTTTTGTTTTTGACTCACCCTCATGTCTCAATTTTCTGTGGAACACAAAAGGAATTTTTTAAAGAATCTTCAAACAGTTCTTTTCCATAAAACGACAGTCCATAGAGACAACATCTGTCAAAAAAAAAAAATCATAAATGAACCATAAAGGTGGTTTATTCAATTCCTGCACTATATATTTTAGTCTTCTGAAACCATATGATAATGTCATGTGAGGAGTAGACTGAAATGTAAGCCGTTTTCACAGAATCTTTTTGAAGCTCTCACATCTCATTCTTTATCCTCAATGACTTTTGTGACATTTTTGGATTGTGAACATGAATAAATCTATGGATTGCTGGAAAAGAGCTGCATAAAGATTCTTCAGAATGTCTCTTTTCATGTTTTATGGGGGAAAAAATTACATTCAGATTTGAAATAACACAAGGACGAATAAATAATGAAATATTCCTTTGAGAAACTTGATGAAAATAACATACTTAAAGGAATAGTTGACCCAAAAATGAAAATTTGCTAAAACTTTACTCACGTTCAAACCATCCAAAATGTAGATGAGTTTGTATCTTCATCAGAAATGTAGCATTGCATCACTTGCTCACCAGTGGATCCTCTGTAGTGAATGGGTGCCGTCAGAATGAGAGTCCAAACAGCTGATAAAAACATCACAATAATCCACAAGTAATCCACACCACTCCAGCCCATCAATTAATGTCTTGTGAGGTGAAAAGCTGCCTGTTTATAAGAAACAAATCCATCATTAAGACTTTTACAACTTCAAACCTAAAATAGGAGTCCTCTATCCATAATATTGCTTTCTCCAGTGAAAAAGTCATCATGTCTGAATCAGGAGAGAAATATGCTCAGATCAAGCACTGCTTACAAGCCAAAACAGTTAAAAAAAAAATATGTGGATGGATTTTGATGTGAGAGGACAACAGGGGATGGACTTGAGATTTCACTTGAGGAAGCGTTATTATGGATTATTTGACCAGAAGAAATGGTTTTAAGTTAAAATGCCTTAATGATGTGTTTGTTTCTTACAAACACGCTTTTCCCTTCACAAGGCATTAACTGATGGACTGGAGTGGTGTGGATTTCTTGTGGATTATTGTGATGTTTTTATCAGCTGTTTGGACTCTCATTCTGACGGCACCCATTCACTGCAGAGGATCCATTGGTGAGCAAGTGATGCAATGCTACATTTCTCCAAATTTGATGAAGAAACAAACTCATCTACATCTTGGATGTCCTTAGGGTGAGTACATTTTCAGCTAATTTAAATTTGTAGGTGAACTAGAACAAGTTTTCACATTGGCCATGCAGAGAAAGCGAATTGGCACAAATAAGCAGATAGTGTGTGCCAATATTAGGTAGGCGACGGTTTTACTTTGCAGGTTACTTATTTCTCAAACCCACGCTTTGGAAACACTGGTCACTCAGTTGAATATGTAACTGCTGTTGGTTTGAACCGTTATATTTCCATATAGAAGAGTGTGAGTCTGCTGAGCTGAGCATGTTGAATATTTAAAATCCAGAGCAGTAGATAAAAACAATAGTATTGTACATTTGCCATGCATGCCTAAAACGTATAATTGAGCAGACTCTTGTTTCCAAATGTTGAGGTTTGAAAATTGACTGTAATTTTTTTTGCTTTATCATTTTCAACTGGTCCACACACTGCGCTTGTGTCATGTGCATTTGGTGAATGACTCAAAAGGTGTGTTTGCTTTAGCATTATTAAAGATATTTTGATCCGCTGGTGACCTTGAGGCTTCATCTGAAGCCAAAGGTTTGGTAGCTTATTGTACCTCAGTCATTAATGCCTTTATATACAGTATGCATCATTGCACACATTGGTTATTTAGGACTAGCAGCCTCTGTAGAAGTTTTGGCAAATGAATATCCGTTTCTCAGTGTGTCTTTCTCTCTTTTTTTTTTGTCGTTGCAAGTGTGTTGCATAATCAGTGGGTGGAACCAAGGACTTGCCAGGTGGACTTTGCAATATTACTTGTGAAAATCTTTATTTTAAAGGCTTAACATTGCCAACCTACAGTTCATAATCAGCATTACATTTCCATACTTTTCCATACTTCCCTGTAAAATAAATGTTAATGCAGGTGCACAGTACAAGACTGAAGATTTACACCTTGTTGTGTGTGATTAGATCGACAAAATGCCTGAGATCATCCGTGTGTATGAGCATCAATGAAATTGCAAAAGGGTGCAAGAGTAGAGGGAGAAATAGCAGAAAGTGGGAGCAAAAAATAAAATAAAAATGTAATCACAGTTATGGAGGAAAATGATCTTTTAATTGCTCTAGTTGGTGATTTAGTTATGTAAAGTGTGCATGAACACAACAGAAGAGAAGAAACTGTCAGGGGAGAATTCAGTAAGAAGTGCGGTAATGATAGAGACGTTTATTTGAACATGCATATGATCAACTAAAGGAATTAAAAGCATTTACAGTACTCGTCTGGATGTATTCTCGGTTATAATGCTTTCTCCATGCTATCTTCTGTCATTCAGAGGTGTGGAGTTATTAGAGTTGGAATAGGAATGAGGCTAATTTTCTTATATATTAATAATATATATTAATAGATCAGCCTCATGCCTCATTCTCGTCTGTTTTAAGTACAGGAATTAATATAATAAAGTTTTCTTGCCATTTTTTTTAAACATATGTTTGCAAGACAAACATGCTGATTCCTACTGAAAAAAAATCTTCCTCTATGCTTTCACTATTCCTTAATTTTCTGTTCTAGCTTGAATATTTCTAAACAATGTCTAAAACTTTGTATTACTAGCACTTCTCATGTTTATTGCTTCTTTATGATGAATCGCTTGTTGTATTCCTCATTTAGATAAAAGCATCTCAAAAAGTGAGTTATAGCCAGGCTAAAAAGTGCCAATATGAGTGTAGTGCGCTCAATCCTGTTCCAAAATCAGAGCAGATAAGTACAAAAATAACTAAAACTAGCTAACTAACTAAATAAATATAGACATAAAAAAACTTTACCATTACAGTGAATGGGTGCCGTCAGAATGAGTCCAAACAGCTGATAAAAACATCACAATAATCCACAAGTAATCCACACCACTCCAGTCCATCAATTAATGCCTTGTGAAGGGAAAAGTTGCATGTATGTAAGAAACAAATCCATCATTATGGGGTTTAACTTTAAACTATTGTTTTTGGCCAATAATCTTTGTCCATAATCTTAATGACGCTTTCTCCAGTGATGAAGTCCATCCCCTGTTGTCCTCTCAGATCAAAATCCACCCACGTATTGGTTTTGAACAATTTTGGACTGTTCAATTGCACATGGTGCTTGATCTGTGCATGTTTCTCTCCTGTTTCAGACGAGACGACTTTTTCACTGGATAAAACAATATTATGGATAGAACTCGCATTTTAGCTGAAAGCAACGGTTTGAAATTACAAACGTCTTAATGATGGATTTGTTTCTTACAAACACACCGCGTTTCATTTCACAAGACATTAACTGATGGACTGATTGTGACGTTTTTATCAGCTGTTTGGACTCTCATTCTGACGGCACCCATTCACTGCAGAGGATCCATTGGTGAGCAAGTGATGGAATGCTATTCCTCCAAATCTGATGGAGAAAAACTCATCTATATCTTGGCTGGCCTGAGGGGGAGTAAATATAACTTTAATTTTTGGGTGAACTATTCCTTTAATAAAATGTATCTCGATGATACTAAAATTAAACTTGTTCTATGCTCTTAAAGTAGAAACTCAACCTCCAAATCCTAGAATTCTTTAAAATCTTAGAATTGCCACCTTAAATACATTTCTGCAGCTTTGAGCCCCAATATATTCATCCACTTCACACTCTTGGAAAAGCAAGGATTAATTGCCACAAGCACTTCCCGTCGGTCTCTCAGGCTTTTTCCACCAGGTTTTGATTGTAGTGGAGCCCATTTCTGTTTTTCCCGTCGGGAGCTGGAGCGGTAAGCAGCTGCCAGGATGGCCTACTGCCGTCGGAGCGGGGCCAGGCGTGAGCGGCGGAGGGGAGAGAGCCCGCGTCACAAATAAACTCACTGGGAAGAGCGAACAGAAGGCGTTTGTTTATGAACGCCTGGGGCCAAAAGGAGAACGGACACGCTTTCCTGTTTAGAAGCTCCCTCCAGGCTTGTTTATGCCACATATTCACAGTGTCTTTGCTTACTCAGGTGTCATGCCAGCGAGAGCGGCTCCTCAACCGCACACTTCAGCATCCGTCCGCTGTGGTTTGAATGAATGTTAAGCTGCCATGAAGGTCTTTGTTTTGGTGTCATTACTTGCTTTTTCCTTGGGAATTTGACCTCTAATTCATTCTCTCCATCTCAAAACCACACATGTGGTCTAAAGTCATAAAAGTAATTAAAAACCCTACTAAAATCTCACATACTCTCTTAAAATGAAGGTTCCAAGGTTTTCGTAGTTATACAGAAGAATCATTTTTGTTCCCCAAAGAATCTTTCAGAATGTTTTCAAAGCTAGCTTGCTATTGCTAGCTTCTCTGAAATCGCCTACCCTATATACCTTTAAAAGAACCATTATTTTCTTAGTTTCAAGAACATTAATCTTAAGAACCTTTATCCACTATAAAGAACCTTTTGTGCAATGGAATGGTTCTATAGATTTTTAAGGTTCTTCATGGAACTGTAGATACCAATAACCTTTATTTTCTAAAGGGATAGTTCACCAAAAATGCAATTTCTGGCATTTGTTCACCCTTTATTGTTGTTCCAAACCTGAATGAGTTTCTTTCTTCTGCAGAGCACAAAAGAAGGTATTTTGAAGAATGTTTGGTAATCAAAATGTTTAAAGGTAGCCACTGACTTTGAGTAAAAGACAGAATTTTCTTTTTTTGCATGAACTATCCCTTTAAGAGATTTCACATAGACAGCTGCACTTTAATTGCCTCCAATGGATGTATCAATATCATCGACCCTTAGATACTGGTCATAAACTGGATGTTTCATTGCAAGTTTTGATTCTCTCATATCTGTCTTTCTCACCGTCCACAGTTTTCAGATTATATCATTCATAACTGGCTATTGTAAAATCTAAGATATGACAGGCGTGCAAACAGATTCATCAGATCAAACGCAGTCACTGATGCAACTCTCTTATCATCTGAATATATTAAAGCATCACTTTAATATATTTATTTTTCTGTCACACTCAGAACATATGTGCCCTCAATCCGCAAGATTAGACATTGTGTTCTTAAGTAGCATGAGTTATTAAAGGACGTTTTATAATCCTTTAAGAGTTTAACGCTTTCTATATAAAGTAAAAATATTACAATCAGATACTATTGATATTTTTATTACATTCTATAAAATCAAGATTTAGAGTCATCAGGAGTAACACCTAGTGACCTTTTATATCAATGCACACAGATTATTTTAAGCATAATTGCTTTGCTATTCCTTTTCAAAACCAAGGCAACATGACTAATATCTCTACACTCTTCTAGAGTTTACCTTCCATACCTGTATGTATACATGAAGTGCCAGATAGTAGTTTTAGCATAAATTATCACCAATCTGAATAATGAAGTATACGAGCAGGTGTGTGATTTTATTGGGCCTCAGAGCAGTAGTTTGTTAAATAAAGCTCATTCTGAATCCGAATACACTTATATACAACACTGTCATCTAGAGGCTGAATTGCAAAGCTACACTGCAGAGACCCATTTCTTTCTGTGTCCAATGAAACATGATTTTTTTAAGGTGAGACCAGAGGGAGTAAATTTTGCCAGTCATAAATGAGCTACAATGATGACACTTATTTAGCACAGGCTAACTAAAGTTCTCTCTTTCTTGAGAAAAATTAGTGAGAATGTTGGAGAAGTTGTGAGAAATCTACATTCTAATGTATTAAATATATATTAAATGTATTTATTTTTCTTCATTTGACTAGGTTGTTGACTCACGGTCCCCTTCAGGGGAAAGCAGTGGGGTGGTGTGTATGTATGCATGTGTGTGAATTACCATTTATTAGGTGTGGTGAACAATTATGTTTGGCGTACAGATGCAATTTACAATGTATTCAAAATAGACGGTTGCAAACCGCAAAAGATAAATCACTAACAAGCACAATGAGTAAGTGTTTGTGCTACTGGAGATCATCCTTTGTGCTTTAATCACCCCCAGATACAGTAAAAACTATATCACTGCAGTGATGTGTATTTTTATAGGCCAGCCTGTAAGTTTGCATCACCCTGGTTTCCTCGACAAAAACCAAATAGGTTTTTTCCATTGGCTTTTGGATTATTTCAGAAAATCTGCTCTGTGACCAACAAAAGTTTATGGGTGGTATATACAAGGTGGTATAACTGGTGTATTTTATGTCATGGAATTAAATGTGAAAATATCTTGAGCTTGTGTTAAAAACAGGCCTTATTTTAAGCATTTAACCAAAAACCAATTCAACATTGACTTCAAGACGATTGAAGCAGAAGTACTAAAATGATAACTCGTCTCTGGGATTTGGCTATTCTATTGGCTAAGTTCATCTCACTATAAGTCTGCCATGACTTTAAATTATGGTCAAATCGGCTGATGAAGCTTTTTCTCCACAATATAGGCTAACACCAGGCTAAAACAAAATGGCTTTAGAGAGACTATGCGTCTGTGTGCTATTAGCTGCTGGGGCAGTCATGGCCTAATGGTTAGAGAGTCGGATTTGTAACCCAAAGGCCACGGGTTTGAGTCTTGGTACCGGCAGGGATTGTAGGTGGGGGAGTGAACAACCAGCACTCTTTTCCACCCTCAATACCACGACTGAGGCGAGACCCTTGAGTAAGGCACCGAACCCCAACTGCTCCCCGGGTGCTGCAGCAAAAATGGCCCACTGTTCATGCTGTGTGTGTGTGTGTGTGCACTTGGATGGGTGAAATGTAGAGCACAAATTCCAAGTATGGGACACCATACTTAGCCACACGTCACGTCCTTTCCTTTCCTGTTTTGAAGGGGGCCAAGGTAACTATTAATGCCCGCACAGCGCTCAGCTGATATTCACAGATCTCTGTCTAGAGTCCATAGACAGCAACTGTCAGACTCGTGACCACACTGACTTTGAAAGGGTGATAGAGGAGGGACTAGAGACCTCCACAGATTCACAGACATAATGAGTTATGAGACCTCAGGAAATTAGGGCAAAGCTGTGCATACCCTGTGCAGTTACATAAATAACATGGAAAACTTGTGTATAGGCACAACATATATACAGTATACATATAGGTGCATCTCAATAAATTAGAATGTCGTGAAAAAGTTCATTTATTTCAGTAATTCAACTCAAATTGTGAAACTCAAACAAAAGTGTTGCGTTTATAATTTTGTTCAGTGTATATGGGCTGTCAAGCCATTAAATATTTTAATCTAATTAATGACATGATGTGCTGATTTATTATTCGAATTAATGACAATTTAGTCACACATCACTTTGGGCTGAGAAATTGATCATTTAAAATAATCATTATCAAAATAGTCATTATTATGTTAAATAACAAAATCATTGAATAGACATAAAAAAGTAGCTTTAAATGAGTTATTCAATGTTGCATGAATAACAATAATCAATGGCAAAACAGATAATAACTCGTCTAAATTGTAACACAATATTAACTTCAATATTAACATCTTGATCAGTTTTTGATTCAAAATCTAAAAAGCTAAATTTACTTTAGTACACACACACACACACACACACACACACACACACACACAATGACAGTTGTAGTGACCAAAAAGATTCTTGCAAAAGCTCTATGGCTTGGTTCACCGAATGCGCTACTGTATAAATAATTCTGTCATCAGCATATAGATGAATTCTAGCCGAGGTTATCCCATGACCTAGGTCATTAATATAGATAGAAAATAAAATTGGTGCTAAAATAGATCCCTGTGGGACACCTTTTGTCATTTTTAATTGTGTTGAAATAAAATTTTCAACTGAGACGCACAGAGTTCTTTCTGATGAATAATTATTGAACCAAGGCATATCAATGGCTCAAGCCTCCGTTGACATTTTGGAATCAGCAACGGAATGTTTGGGATGAGGTGCATAAGAAATTAGTTCAACACACACACGTTTTCAGAACTGAAACATGAGAAATGTCTTGAATAAAAACATCTGAACAATGCCTTGAGGTGTGGTTGTGACTCTAGGCCATTGAATTATTAGAGAAATTATGCACTCCCGAAGTCGTAATGCGGCCACGATGCCGGAGCCTATTAATGGAGCAAACCGAACGACTTTGTGCTTATTGTGATAGAGAACACTGTAACGGTTTCCACTGATTATTAAATATTTTTGCTATTTTTGTTTGCTATTGCTGTGATTTCAGCTATATGTTAAATGATAACAGAAAAAAGATGCTACAAAAGACAGAATGTCTGCTTATTTAAAAAAAACATTTTTTTTTTTTTAATCACCAAAAAATATATTTAAATATATTTAAGATGCCAAATATATTTAAATATCTCCAAAATAGCTTCTTGTCACAAAACATTAATAAAAGTCACAGCAACAATGAGAAAGTCGCTACATTTGGTGACAAAATCCCTCAATTCGCTACATGCCTTTTTATTTTATTTTTTTATGTTGTTATGTTTTTGTTGGGTGACTTTTCAAAATACTTAAAAATCTGGTATTGTTTAGTGTTTGTTTGAAATCATATATTCAAACTGCATTTACAAATAAAAAATGCATTAACATTGAGCAGAATTCAGTTCAATCTTTATCTGAAATAGCAGATATGTGGTTGTGTGGACTCTGTTGATTTCTGTAGATCAGGGTTGGTTTCATCTTGAGATCAATATAGGTTTCTAACTAAAGAGCAGTGGTGGATCAGTTAGCTTGCATTTTCATTTTAAGTCGCTCAGCACTAAGTGAGCCATGCCATATATTTTGTTGGTTTTATCTGGTTAATATCTAGAGTGTCAAAAATGCATCATACTACAAACCCAGCCTTACATTGTGTTCGTTATTTTTGTTCACTTTTATGTATTTGTTGTTAGTAATCTCTGTGATTAATCAGTCACATTAGCTCAAAATAGAAACAGCAGAGCAGGGGGAGGATAATGATGTTGTGAAGCTCTGGGGCTGTGATTGTTTTGTCTTACCGGATTTCCCTCCGCAGGCTGATTGATCAATCTTTTTAATGCACCTGTGAATGTGAACTTCCCTGTGTGAATTCAGGTCATTTTGTACAGAGGACGAATCACAAAGTTGGTTTGAAATCCACACCAGCTAATACTCCTGTATGCTCTAAATGCTGCCATCGACTACGTCAAAAATATTGCTCATTCGGAATTCCAGAAATCCAAATATATATATATTGGCCTACATTATGCAATTCACTGTGCTCTTGTGTGCCATTATCAAGGACATGATATAAGGAATGAATGAGCTGATTAAATTACTGTACACAGTGACTAAAACTGAATTGAAATAAATGGCAGGAGGGGCATCGACAGTAGTTAGAGAATAAAGAATATGCATCATAGTTTATTTGAAATATTAAAAAAAAAAACAGCATTTTGTCTTGTTTTTTATTTAAAAAATCGATCAATATAAAACCACCAGAGAAGCAAAAATAAATAAATAAACAAATACATAAATAAACAAAATAATAAATAAATAAATAAATAAAATAAAAAATAAATAACATAAAATAAATAATAAATTAATTAATTAAAATTCTTACCAAGTCAGACAATTTTTTTAACAGTACGGCAATTATTATAAATATACTTTTGTTAATTGTTAATTCATGCTTGTTTATAATACATTACTATTAATTTAGACAACTGAAATGTTCAAATTATATTGAACCATATTATGTGTTACCAAAAATCTAATACGTAAAAAATATTGGCCATTCAAAATTTGGTAATTTTTTTTTTTTATGTGTCATGAAAACCTAGATTAAGAAATGCTGTAAAACTATTAGCTGTTGTAACAACTAATCTTAACACGTAGAACTGTATTAAATCTGACCAAAATTCATATTATAGTATTAAGTTATACTTTATAGTATTATATTATAGTACAGTATTTATATTTAAATAGTACATTATAGTGCTGAGTAGTAACTGATTACATGTAATCTGGATTACATAATCAGATTCCAAAAATTAAGTACTTGTATTTACAATTATATTATTCACACAATAGCAATAAATTATTCATAATACATTCACTTCATGTTGTTAACAAATGCAATATAATTTTCTTTCTCTTTGTATTTGTATATCAGTATGGTACAAGATTATCATATCAATGTGACAAATGAGTTAGGTCAAAAGTAATCAAAAAGTAGTCTGATTATATTACCCAAAATATGTTATGTAATGGATTATGTTACTAACTACAATTTTTGTCATGTAATTTGCAATCAGTAATGGACAGCAAATTGTTAGTAATCTACCCAGCACTGGTATGTTATACGTTTTTTCCAGAATAAAAAGTTAAGCAGACTAAAATGATGTGCATGTAATCATTATTCTAGTATTCTCAGTACAGTCGGCCCTGTTGATTTGTGTATATACTGCATGCTGAGTGATTTTATGGGATGTGGGGTCTAAATGTTGCTAAATATGGCAACAGAGCAGCAGAGGAATCTGCCTGCGAGCCAACACTTCATTATTGGCTCAATGTTTGCGTGTGTGACTGCAAGGGCAGAGAATGACAAGTGTGTGTGTGTGTATTTCTCGTCAGAAAAGTATACTTCCCATGGGTCCAGCCCTGGGTCCTGTGAGTAAAAGTCCATCATTGACATGAATGATCATGTGGCTCTCTGATTGGCCGCTCTCAGGTGCAGATGCTGATGATGATTCGCTGTCCCCTCGTGAGAGGGGGGGGGCGGATGACAGTCCTGGGTCCTGTGAGTAAAATGTCCATCATTGACATGAATGATCACGCCGCTCTCTGATTGGCCGCTCTCAGGTGCAGATGCTGATGATGTTTCACTGTCCCCTCATGAGAAAGAGGGGCAGATAAAGGCTTGAGCAGACAGTCTGATCACTGGAGTATCTCTCATCCTCCCCTCCTCTTTTCTCACACGAAATAAGAGCAAGCATTCAGTAGAGTGAAACCTGAGCATCTTTGTGTTGCTGTGAAGCCGCCGAAGGTTCAGCAGCTCTTCTAAGCCCACAAGGTAAGGAAATACTCTCACTGGAGGAGAGGGTGCAAGACTCTTTTGCGGGTTCAATAATGCTGCTTCATTTAAAACAGAATTAACTGTAGTCTTAAACTAGAACGGGAGCTTTTTGTTTCATGTAGTTTGATAAATTCAACAGTTGCTAAACTCACATTAGTTGCTTTTATATAAGGGAGGCTATTTAACTCATCCATATTAAGATGCAACTATATATAGAAAAACATAATAGTTTTGTTTAGCGCTATATTGAAAACCTTGTTTGATTAGTTATTAGTGCAGACGGTTCGATGACCGAACAGTCATGTTTTATTTAGCCTCTCAGCCCACTAGGGAAAATCTGAATTATTCCTGACTCTTAGGAAGTACAAACTACATATGAATGAGAGTGCATCATTTCAACAGCACCTACTGGATTTGAATAGTTGTAGCGTGACCATGTCGGCCCCAGTCAAGAGGACTCAGTGGGACGAAGACCTGACTCACTTTCGTAAGGATCACGGCCTTTCCAAGAAAGTGCTGCTCAACTGCTGTCTGGTCAGGCGGATCATCTCCTGGGCTTCCCCCAACCAAAAAGGTAAATCCCTCTTCAAGATAAGTGGCCATGGCTGTAGTATCACCCAGAATGAAGATGTGAGTTCTATGCAAGAGTCTGATGGAACTAGACTAAAGTTTCTTTATTGGCATCAGTGGTTCCATGAAGAACCTTTAACATCGATGGAATCTTTCCATCGTACAAAAGGTTCTATATAGTGGATAAAGGTTCTTTAGAGTATTTAAAAAAGTTTATTTGAAAGTTTCTTTTAGGAGCCAAAATTGTTCGTTTAGGCATTGCTATGAAAACCTCCTTTTGAAATCTTTATTTTTAAGAGTGTATTTTTAAGAGTTAATGCTTTTAAGTACTGTACGTTACGCACAGATGCAGTGCTTAAAAACGAAACAAAATTCTGTCAGTTGCATGATTTCACACAGAGTATGTTCACTGATGCTTTTTAAGTGTATTTTAAATGGCTAGTTCATTCAAAAATGAAAATTCTGTCACCATTTACTCACCCTCCTGTCGTTTCAAACCTGTATGGCTTTTTTCGTCTGAGAAAGATAAAATAAGATATTTTAAGAAATGTCTCTGTGTTTGGACAGTTGAAACAATTTGGTTACCAACATTCTTCAGAATATTGTCTTTTGTGTTCTGCTGAAGAAAGTGATGCAGATTTGGAACGACATGTGGATGAGTAAATGATTACAGAATTTTCTTTGCTTTAAAATGGTCAAGATTTTGCACTATTTTAACTCTGTCCTATAGGCCTACCTATTTTTAATACTGCATGGCTTTTTATCGGTTTGTTGTTTCGATGGAACAAAAGCCCATTAATTTAGGTTTTGTAAAAAATAATACTGTAGTTTGCAATCATTTAGAAAAAAAAATGGGGACATGATAAAGTTCCAGAATGAGGCAAATGTTTAATTCTGACGCAAGTCGGCACAACAACTGGCGATCTAATTTCAGAAAGTGACACTTGTAGCTCTCTGAATGTTGCTTTCAAAAACAAACATTTTTATGTTCTTCAAATCTGATTTTTCTCAAAATATCTTCTTTCAGGTTCCACAGAAGAAAGTAAGTCGTGCATGTTTGGAACGACATCAGGTTGAATAAATGATGACAGTATGTTCATTTTTTGGTTGAACTTTCCCTTTAATAGAGAGGTTATTTTACAGTGGTAGTAATATAATTTTAATGTAGTAATGCTGATGTGATATTGATCATTTTACTGCCCTCTGTTGGATTTATGTTGCGTTCGGTGTTTCGACTGATCAGACTTTATGGTCTCATGTGAAGTGACAGGCATAACAAATCATTATATTACAGTGAAAGGGATATCGATGAGTTTTACAGTTGTAAATTTACAGTCTCTGATTTGTTAAATAGCTAAAGAGAGTGTTTGTGGTGTTAGACGTGAGCTGCGGTTTGCTTTAGATCTCACAGCGTTGGTTTAAAGTGGATTCTTTCAATCTAATTCCAATCCATACAGTGTGAAATGATGCTAACAGCTAAACAGCTTCCAGTTTGAAACTGCCAAGTGAGTGTTGCTAGCTAAAAAAAGACCATTCTGGCAAAGTCCATGGAAACTGTAATGGAAACGATACTAATGAAAGTAAAGCAGATGCTGAGGGAATGTGGTGGTTCAAAAAGATTTCTGAAATTCTCTAGAGAGGGTAATTCAGCATGGCATAAAAAGTAATTGCATGCTGTATATAGATATGTGGTTCATTCCAGTGTTAGCTGAATATGTGGCTCACATGATGTGTGTTTATGTTTGTGTGATGGAGTCTCAGCCTGTGTTTGTATGTGTATATGTATTTGTGTCTCTATTCATTAGACAGTTATTATCTAAGGCGCTGTGTGCTGTAATCATACGGGCTCAGGAAACAGCTGGGCCCTTCATAGTGTCAGGTGCTGCTGTCAGTGTCCAGCCTTGTTGAATGGACAAACTCAGTGGGTTTATTTGGCTGCTCCAACATTGGCCTGTCTCAGTGCAGACTATATGATTGCATTCAAAAGCATAACCTTCAAGATGGATTAAACTGAAACGGCAGAAAAATGCATTAGTAAAAGTGATATATGGCATCAAATCTGTCTTCTGGATGTTTTATCTGCAATGCAGCCGCGTAATGCTGTATTTTATGAAGCCGTGTAATTGCAAGGCAGAGAACTTTTATGGATGTTTCTTAATCTCATTCTAGAATACTTGGTTCGCTGTATAGCTCCAGTTCAGTTGCAGATTTCCTTTATATTTAAGTAAATGGTCAATTTAGAGCCACTAGCCCATTATTTCATTCATGAATAGTTTGTAATTATTTACATTTACATCCTAGAAATAAGTAGACTTAACGTTAGACTGATATATATATATATATATATATATATATATATACATACAGTGGTGTGAAAAAGTATTGGCCCCCTTCCTGATTTCTTATTTTTTTGCATGTTTGTCACACTTTAATGTTTCAGATCATCAAACAAATTTAAATATTACACAAAAACAATTCATCCATGCATTTTTGTTAGTTATTTCCGTTTATTTATTTACTTAATTTTGACCTCATAATGTTAATCAAATTGTCATAACTCAATCTTCCAGTAAAAATGGCGGATTTCTCTGGTGTTGTTTGCCAGATTTCACAAGCTCATATGTATTTTCGAGTACAACCAAAGACTTTAGAAATACCGAGATGGTTCATATTACTGTGAATGGGAAAAAGTGCAACACGCATTATTGCACAATAAGTCCCGCCTTCTAAATTAAAGAGCCAATGGCCAATTGGTAAAGTCACTGCATCACTGCAGCTGCCATTAGGCTCCGGTTGCCATAGAAACATAGTCAGTGTCCAAAGGTCGCGGGTTCAAGTCTCAGTAGCTGCCCACTGCTCCGGGTGTGTGTTCACGGTGTGTTTGTGTGTGTGTGTGTACACTACTGTGTGTGTGCACTTGGTTGGGTTAAATGCAGAGGATGGGACACCATACTTGGCTACACGTCACAAATACACGTGGTAAAATAAAATGTCTAAAATTAGTCATTATTGTAATTCAAAGCATGATAGAACTTCTTAATGTGAAAGATTGTCATAAATGTTCAGGTGACTGTGGTACGGCTGTGACCACTGGATGGGGCTGTATCCATATGTTTCCTCATCCACTCAGCCAAACAACAACACTGTATGTCGAGACTAGACCAACAGAAAGTGAATACTCTAATAATAGAGTTGTTGTCAGTGTGCAGGCCACCCTGAAGGGCTAATTCACCACTGGTTCTTAATTTGCTGTGGGAATGTCCTGTGGATTTTTATAATAGTGTGAAAATAAGGTCTGTGGTTAACATAAGAGGCTGTTATCTTTTGTTCTACCACATAAATTACAGTCATACCTCTACCAAGTTATGTTTTAATGACCGTCTGATTCATCAGGCCCATTCATTTAACTCCTATCCTTGTGGTAGCTGTAGACTTTTTATAGCAACTTGTTGGCAGCTTCCATATTTAATCCATGTTTGAGTTATGATCATCATTTTCACTCTCGTCTTGTTCCAAACTCGAATAACTGCCTTTCTTCTGTGCAACACAAAAGTAGAAGCTGCTCTTTTCCATTCAGTAAAACTATAAGGACCAAAGATTACCCTTGTGAAAAAGAGTTGTGTTTAATCGCATTGAATGTGCAATATATATATATATATATATATATATAACCAAATATATATAGTGTATGTAAAGGTTGGTTTAAAGCACTTAAAGGTCCCATATTGTCAAAACTGAAAACTGGCTTTTTTCATGATAACTGAGGTCTAAGGGCTATGTAACTACCAACGCACGATTTTAGTTTCACTTTCACTTTGGAGATTCGCGATCTGCATGTGCTTTGTTTATACTATGGAGCTGCAGTACTTACCACACATTTTACAAAATTAGATGTTTGTCAGAGGTGCTCAGGATCTGCAATTCGCCATCTCCTCAGTCATCTCTCCTTACTCTGTTTATGTGGTAAGTGAAATTGTATGTATTGTAATGTAACAGGCATTATGTAATGTCCGCAACCCGTAAGTAAACTTCTGACACATTTTATGTTACATTATGGAGCCAGCATAATCTGAAATTATAGTTTGTAAACGATTATGCAATGCTAACATAATGCTAACGTGTTGCTAACTTGATGCTGACGTGTTGTATCAGTAGGAAAGCAATATTACCTAGATTACTGCATTTGGTTTTTGGAAAAAAAAAAAATGAATTACCATTCTGAAACATCCTGTTGTAAGCGCATTTGATGAGGTGGTTGGTTGTTGCCTGTCGTCACCGATTCGGGGTCTGAATCCGGCTCAAACATGCAAGGCCGGAAAACATTTCCCTCAGCATTGGCCATCATTACAGGTGTTTCTATTTTTCTATTTTCCATAGCAGGCTACGGCATACATGACCCTAGTTACCTGTGGTTGGCCTGGCCGTGCATCACTCAGAAAACAACAGGCCAATCAGAAGAGAGGCTCATGAATATTAATTAGACAGGCCAAAATCAACATGTTCAAAGCAGAGCTTATGAGAAAGGAGATGTAAAAATATATTTAGATGGTTTTTGGTACTTATACCGCAAATATATATTCTTAAGGACATCAAAACCTAAAATAAAACTCCAGAAAGGTGAATAATATGTGACCTTTAATTAATGACATTTTCCCGTTTTCCGTGACCTAATCTGAACTGAAAACTATTCATGGAAATGTAAGTCGGTATTCACTGAAAAGACATGAAAATCCTGTTTGACAGCTGTGGTCACCTTTCACTTCCATTGTGTGGGGGACAAAAAGCATTTTTGACGTTCTGCCATATGTAACTCTTCTTGCGTTTCACAGTATTGGAGCTTTTATCTAACCTTTCTAGGCTGTACTGTATTTTGAAACACTTTTTTTTTTGTCCAGTAGGTGGCAATGACGGATTTATAAAACAACTACAGTTTAGACTTTCTGATTCTGTTATATTTTGCAGCTATAGTATATATTCAGACTTTGCAGTGAATAAAAAAGTGGAAAGACGAAAATGTTTAATGCATGAATTGGCATAAAGTGAGTCATTCATCATCTAAACCATCTGAAAGGCCTTATTACAGTTCCTTAATATCCCCGCAGCTTTCCACCATTAATATGTCATTATGCAGAGTTGCAAACTTTGCATTTAGTACCATATTCAACAAAAGTGGATTATTATGTGAAGACTCATTTGTAGTATACAACATCTGAATACTAATAATCTGAATACTCTTCACGAACCTTTAGTAGACTAATTTGCAACTGGTTTTGCTTTAGGACCAGATTTTACAAGACATTTTACGTATTTTATCACACAAATGTAAACAAAGAAATGAAAATAAAAAAATTATATAATAAAAATATATTATGAAAAAATATTAATGTACCATTAGTTAATGTCAGTTAATGTGTTAACTAACAATAAGCAATGCATTTGTTAAAGTATTTATTAATCTTTGTTAATGTTGGTTAATAAAAATACAACTGTTCATTGTTAGTTCATGTCAGATACAATTTGTGATTCATGACTTTTGATTTGAATAACGCATTAGTAAATGTTGAAATTAACATTAACTAAGATTAATCAAATGCTTCAAAAAATGTTAATTAGTTAATGTTAACAAATGGAACCATATTTCGTTACCAAGTCTTACCAAAATAATAATAACACAAACTTCAGATAATATTTAAAATATATTTCCTAGTTAATACTGAAACTATATTGAATGTATTCAGGGTCATGTTTAGTCATATTATGTTATTTTCCCCTGCTGTCCATGAGCAACTCTTGCAAAACTGAATTGAGACCCAATTTGGAGTCACAACCGACCATTTAAAAACCACTGTTGTGACAGTTTACATATAAAAGTCTTACTATAACATGTTACCAGATGTTCAGTGTTGCACTTTTACCTGGGGTTCATTGTCATTGTGGCATGTCATAGTTATTAACCATGATATAATCCAGGTGCAACTTGATTAATATCAGTATTTTTGTGCCGTCTCTGCTGTCTGCCTGATGCCCCCATCGCCTCGCACCGCTCTTCATGTTGATGAATGGCCTCTGTGTACAGATTAAGCTCAGCAGCACACGATGAATAAAAGATCACGCCATGAATATGGAGATATCATTGACAGCCGTTGTCATTAGACTCCATTAACTTATAAGATAAAGTTGATCAGTAATATTTCCAAGGTGGTTCATTAGTACGCTGTCCATTTACTAAATCGATCTTACCTTACAATATGAATAATATCATCAAACACATACAGTAATTGTATTATCAGCTTAATAATTTGTCTTAATAAAATTGAGATGAATTGCTTATCCATTTCAGCTTATTGGGGCCACAGCTATAGCTTTACATGTGCTCATTAAAAAAAAAGCTGTTAAAAAGAAATACAATTTTCTTTTTGTCGACTT
>NW_015549609.1:386820-389408 GCF_001515605.1 Sinocyclocheilus anshuiensis
GAGATACATAAAAAGAGAAATACAATTTTCTTTTTGTCGACTTGAATGCAATTGTACAAGCAAACAGAAGCTTCTGACCTTTCGTCTCATTGTTTTTATTAAACACTGTACAAGGTTAATGTGATTTATTTGTAAGAAATGGTTTAACAGCAGGAGCTGGAATAGAACAGTTTGGATTAATAGCCAATTCATTTTACTACCACTAGTAGTAATGCTAGTACACTGATTGCTGGTATGAAAGTGAAAGTGACGTGACGTGTAGCGAAGTATGGTGTCCCATACTCGGAATTTGTGCTCTGCATTTAACCCATCCAAGTGCGCGCGCGCACACACACACACACACACACACACGGAGCAGTGTACGTATTACATACTTTAACTTAAACATATTTAATAAAAAGCACTTGAAGTACAGTATACTTCTTTTTTGTAAGCGTAGATTATGAGAATGCCTCTCATATTGTGAGAATTTATCTAGATGTTTTTGGACTTTCCATTATGGTGCAAACTGAAAATATGTCTGGTCTGGTAAATGGTCTAGTCAAATGCATTCGGTATGTAGATCAGTGCTCTTATGTATTCTTCGTAGAGTAAATAAGCTGGACTTCACAGTAAAATTACAAATTGCTATTACACCTTGTAAAATTCTGGTGCTTGTTTAAAGTCACGGTGTTGTGCATCAATTGTGAAATTACATTGAGCCAAACTATTTTTAATCAGTGGTTGAGGTGATATAAAAACACACACTCATTGGCTAAACTACAAATAATGAAAGAAATAGTTCACCTAATATGAAAATTTGCTGAAATATTACTCACCCTCAGATCATCCAAGATGAGTTTGTTTCTTCAACAGAACAGATTTGGAGAAATGAATCATTCCATCACTTGCTCACCAGTGGATCCTCTGCAGTGAATGGGTGCCGTCAGAATGAGAGTCCAAACAGCTGATAAAAACATCACAATAATCCACAAGTAATCCAATTGTGAAATTACATTGAGCCAAACTATTTTTAATCAGTGGTTGAAGTGATGTAAAAACACACACTCATTGGCTAAACTACAAATAATTAAAGAAATAGTTCACCTAATATGAAAATTTGCTGAAATATTACTCACCCTCAGATCATCCAAGATGAGTTTGTTTCTTCAACAGAACAGATTTGGAGAAATGAATCATTCCATCACTTGCTCACCAGTGGATCCTCTGCAGTGAATGGGTGCCGTCAGAATGAGAGTCCAAACAGCTGATAAAAAACATCAATTGTCCATCAATTAATATCTTATGAAGTCAAAAATAGTGTGTTTGTAAGAACCAAATCCATCATTAAGATTTTTTTTTTACTTCAAAACATTGCTTCCGAATAAAATGTGAGTCCTTAATCCATAATGAGAGTCCAAACAGCTGATAAAAACATCACAATAATCCACAAGTAATCCACACCACTCCAGTCCATCAATTAACATCTTGTGAAGAGAAAAGCTGTGTGTTTGTAAGAAACAAATCCGTCATTAAGCCATTTTAACCTCAAGCCCTTGCTTTCACCAAAAATATGAGTCCTCTATCCATAATACTGCATCCTCCAGTGAAAAGAGAGAAATATGAACAGATCAAGCACTGTTCACAAGCCAAAACAGTTCGAAACAAATATGACAGTACATTTTGATGTGAGAAGACAACAGGAGGTGGACCTTTACACTGGAGGAAATGTTAATATGGATTACAGACTCATATTTTGGCCAGAAGTGACAGTTTAAAGATAAAATGTCTTTTGTTTCTTATGAACATGCACCTTTTGGCCTCACAAGACTAGCGTTAATTTTGTCCGATTTTTAATTTAGTCTTAGTCTTAATCCCGTTCACTGCAGAGGATCCATTGGTGAGCAAGTGACATAATGCTACATTTCTGATGATGAAACAAACTCATCTACATCTTGGATGGCCTGAGAGTTGAGTAATTTTTCAGCTAATTTTCATTAATAGTTCGGTGAACTATTCCTTTAAATGTGCTTTTAAAAAAAAAAAAAAACAACAACAACGTTATCGTTTTTTTAACATTATATATTAATCATTAGACAAAAGCACAGTAGAGATCAGTAATGTTAGTGTCACTGTAATTTAAACTTAGCCAAGTGAACATTAGCTGCTGTCTGCAGGAAGACTTAGCTAATGAAATTTCCAGTAGCTCCAGTAGCCTCACATGGTGGCAGTTCACTCTCTGGAGGGGATGAAGTGGAGATTATGGATAGTATTAGCGGTTAAGCGTGGCTGTTAGCCGAGCATTAGCCCTGAATGGGCAGGCTTGAAATTGGCCTGTTGACATAGTAGCCGTTGATTTTAAGATGTCTGTGTCATCTGATATGTTACACAACATGTCTTTAGAAAACTTGACACTGGGGTCATGCACATCTGTGACCTGCTCACAACTACAGAACCACGATCACAACTGACAACTGAAATGGCCATTGACCTTGACACTGACTCTGTAAACATACTTTTAATTGACATGTATAAACTATAATTAAATAGGTTTTAAGTCTCTGGGGTATATTTGTAGCAATAGCCAAAAATACATTGTATGGGTCAAA
>NW_015549609.1:389870-422140 GCF_001515605.1 Sinocyclocheilus anshuiensis
GAGAGTCCAAACAGCTGATAAAAACATCACAATAATCCACAAGTAATCCACACCACTCCAGTCCATCAATTAACATCTTGTGAAGAGAAAAGCTGTGTGTTTGTAAGAAACAAATCCGTCATTAAGCCATTTTAACCTCAAGCCCTTGCTTTCACCAAAAATATGAGTCCTCTATCCATAATACTGCATCCTCCAGTGAAAAGAGAGAAATATGAACAGATCAAGCACTGTTCACAAGCCAAAACAGTTCGAAACAAATATGACAGTACATTTTGATGTGAGAAGACAACAGGAGGTGGACCTTTACACTGGAGGAAATGTTAATATGGATTACAGACTCATATTTTGGCCAGAAGTGACAGTTTAAAGATAAAATGTCTTTTGTTTCTTATGAACATGCACCTTTTGGCCTCACAAGACTAGCGTTAATTTTGTCCGATTTTTAATTTAGTCTTAGTCTTAATCCCGTTCACTGCAGAGGATCCATTGGTGAGCAAGTGACATAATGCTACATTTCTGATGATGAAACAAACTCATCTACATCTTGGATGGCCTGAGAGTTGAGTAATTTTTCAGCTAATTTTCATTAATAGTTCGGTGAACTATTCCTTTAAATGTGCTTTTAAAAAAAAAAAAAACAACAACAACGTTATCGTTTTTTTAACATTATATATTAATCATTAGACAAAAGCACAGTAGAGATCAGTAATGTTAGTGTCACTGTAATTTAAACTTAGCCAAGTGAACATTAGCTGCTGTCTGCAGGAAGACTTAGCTAATGAAATTTCCAGTAGCTCCAGTAGCCTCACATGGTGGCAGTTCACTCTCTGGAGGGGATGAAGTGGAGATTATGGATAGTATTAGCGGTTAAGCGTGGCTGTTAGCCGAGCATTAGCCCTGAATGGGCAGGCTTGAAATTGGCCTGTTGACATAGTAGCCGGCTGATGGACAGCATGCTTTGTCTGTCAAGTCAAGTCAAGTCACCTTTATTTATATAGCGCTTTTAACAATACAGATTGTGTCAAAGCAACTGAACAGCATTAATTAGGAAAATAGTGTCATCCAGATTTTCAAATAGTTGTATCTCGGCCAAATATTGTCCTATCCCAACAAACCATACATCAATGAAAAGCTTATTTATTCAGCTTTCAGATGGCGTATGAATCTCAATTTCAAAAAATTGACCCTTATGACTGGTTTTTGTGGTCCAGGGTCACATATATAAAATGTGTATTATATAATTAAATAATATGATAAGATAATAATAAATATAATAAAATAATAATTTTATTTGACATATAAAAAGTGTGGAAAACATGTATTATATATTTAAAAAGTAAATATAATACATATTATACACAAGTCAAAAGTTCAAATGAATTATTTTTCAGTTCTATCGAAATCCCCCAGGATTTTTTCAGGATGAATAGAAAGTTAAAATGAACAGTATTTATTTGAAATATACATATTTTGTAACATTATAAATGCCTTTACTGTCACTTTTGATCAGTTTAATGTGTCATTGCTGAATAAAAGTATTAATTTCTTTATTTTTTGTGGTTTTAAATCTTACTTACCCTCTTTTTTATTTTCTAAATTCTCTTGTAGTGTATCACAGTTTCCACAAAAGTATAAGCAGCAAAAACTGTTCATTGAACATCAAATCAGCATATTAGACTGATTTCTGCAGAATCACGTGACACTGAAGACTGGAGTAATGATGCTGAAAATTCAACTTTGATAACAGGAATAAATTACATTTTAAAATATATTACACTAGAACACATTTCTTTTAAATTGTAATAATATTTTACAATATTTGTACTGTATTCTCGATCAAATAAATGCTGTGTTGCATAATGAAAAATTTTAAATACAATAAAAATCTAAATTATAACCTCCATTCTTGTTTATTCAAGAAATGTTATCTTTGTATACATATTGTATTGTGGAGGTTATACATTATATTGTACATTTCCCCACATTTCTATGTGCGGTCCTCTCCAGCATTAAACCAAAAAAACATTATTTGCATAGTACCACCTTCACGATTGTCTGTAGACTTTGACCCAAAGGTTATTCCTCTGTCAGGTTTATACCAGATCATACCGTTACTCTGAAGATAACCTACTTTAGCCAGTTTTGTATTCCAGTGATGGCTCGGCGATCTATAAATAGTAGGAATGATTGATACGGCATATGGTGAACCCTTGTAAGTTCCCTTGCCTGCAGGCAGAGATGACTTTCAGCATTAGAGGTGGCTTCACTTTGTAGTCACCTGTGCCTGTCATAATCTTCAATTACTGACCCAGCGTCAGTGTCAGGCAGAAACCTGCTGTTCATGCACTCAACGCAAAATGCAGAAACAATGCTAAGGTTTACATTGTGACGGATGCAATTAAAAATGCATGCCAAACACTGAAATATTAATGACAAAGAATGTTTTTAGTTTGTCATGTACAATTTTATGAATAATAGTGTAATAGTTGTGTTAGAGGCATGCCATAATCTAAAATAAAACACTCAAGGTCAATCGTTTGGAAGTTTTTTGGAGACTGTGCACAGTTACACTTCTGAACTTGACAGATACTGTCATTTCTGTTGTGGAAAACTGCTAACACCTACCTCTGGACATAAGTGACAAGAACAAGGACTCTGCCAACCTCGACTTCTACAGTCAGTGCCAAACTACCGCAGAAGTGCATGCCAGTGTCTTTGAAAAAGTCTGCTGTTGGGAACGTTCGTGCAGATTTCGCCTAATTGCATTGCAATCTGACATTCATATTTAAGTAAGGACAGACTCAAATAATTAAGCATCCCATTTTGTTTACCCTTGATTGCACGGCCTCATCAACACGCTGCCTAATGGAGGAAGGATGTCACCAGAGATGGAATAAACAGTGTTTATGAAGGAAAATGAGATTGTTTTGAGGACTTGATCAAGGCTTTTTTTCTAAAACAATGACTTCTTTATGAATCTGGGTATTGAAAGAACCCATATTTCAATACAAAATATAATAGATTGCTTATATCTCTGGCTGAGAGACTGCTAAGAGAGCAGTACCTTCACATCACGGCTGTGATCGATGTATTCAAGCAGTGGGTGTCGCTTCTGAATAATGCATCACATTAGGTGTTAGCCTGCAATCAGTGAAATACGAATATAGAGAGGAAAGCTGTTCACAAAGCCAGGTAGTGAGGTGTGTGTGTGTGTGTGTGTGTGTGTGTGTGTGTGGTTTTCTACAGTGAGCCATGGCGAGCGATTCAAAAGGGTCCATCTTTTACTGAGCTTGACACAATCTGTAATAGAATTTTCAAGTAAGTTCCTGACCCCCTTTTTTTTTTTTACTTCTAGGAAAGATGTTTGCTTCAGCGCATTAAAATGTGTGACTTTGATGCAAGGTCTATGCGTATGTTTATGACTTTGCCATGTATGGGTTTCAGGGTCTCTGGGATGATTATGTAAAGCTTGCGCTAGCAGATTTCATCTCTGTTAGTTGTAAAAAAGAAAAAAAGGCAACCTGGCTACTCTCCTCTGGCTTGTTTTAAGTGTATTTGAAAATGCGTTTTCTGCGTGCCACATTATCTTGTTGCTTGATAATGAGTTATTCATCTTAATGGCCACTGCTGCTGTTTTTTGCGCTAGTCACCTGAGCTGTAAATGCACTGATAGCACCTCAGTAGCATGCACAATCCCAAGCCTTTCACTAACTACTACCTTGAGCTGTCATTTATGGCCATAGATATTAAATTGTAGAGAGTGTTTCTGCAATGTATCCTTCACACCGGAAAGGTCCGGATCAGGTCAGAGAGGCTCGGTTCACAATAAGTGCAGCAAATCCCATCTCTGCCAGCACGGAGAGTTTTACATGCATTTCCCAACACTTTTGTGGACAAATGATTATAGTTTTGTAATGAGATTTATAATGAGATCTGTAATGAGAAGTATTTGTAAACCTGTGTACAGAAACGTAAAGGTCTCCCTGTAGGTTTCGTTTGAGGGTTTAAATTTAAGTGAAGAAATTAAGACATAAGTATTGCATTTTTACTAATGTAAAATAATTAATATCATTAAGACATACTTTATATTGGATATTTCATTGTAGTGATTTCTTTAATCTTAAAGGTCTCCCTGTAGGTTTCTGCCAAAATAAAAACTTGAGAGTTTAGTGAACACAGACAATGAGGTTAAGAAATTAAGACAAGTGTTGTAATTTTACTATTGTAAAGTAAAATAATGTATATATTATTATTAAGACATATTGCATATTTAAGATTCATAATTGTATTATTATTATATTTCCATTTGTGTATTTATTTATTATTTTTTCAAATACTAGTCAAGGCAAAGACTTTTTTATTCTGTTAAAGGCAGAAAAAGAAGTTGGAGCTCCCAAAGTGCATCAGATTGATGCATTTCACTTTATGTAATGTAAAAAAATCAGTGAGTCTTCACATTTTGTATAATTTCCAACAAGCTTTTCACTAGATTCATAACGAGAAGGGTTTGTAAACTTCACAGAAACGTCAAAATAAAAGCTTGGGGGTTTAACTCTTTGCTAGTAAAAAAAAAAAAAAAGGTAAAAAAAAAAAAATATATATATATATATAAATAAAGACAAGTATTTTAATTAGTGCTGTAGTGTAAAGTAAAATTAATATATGTATTATTATTATTATTATTATTAATATAATAATACTACTACTAATAATACTTTTATTATTATTATTATTATTATTATTATTATTATTAAAATACAATCCAAGGAAAATACATTTGTATTCTGGTCAACTTAGACACTGAAAAGGGGGACTCTTAATTTTCTCAAAAGTACTCTCAAAGTGCACCAGATGCATGCATTGACCTTTAAAATAATGCTTGTCGTAAAGTCCACTCAGTTTATTCTCACAAAATCCACAATATAGATATTCATCAACAATTCTTCTAATAACCTGAATATATTATGTGAAACATGACGACTGCATGACCATCCATGCAGTACAACAGATCTCCTCACTGACCGTTTCCAGTTGGCTTCAGTGTTGGTGTAACACTCCTCCATCTCGAGTAAGCTCATGTGAAGCATGTGATGAGATAATAAG
The DNA here is from genome assembly GCF_001515605.1 of Sinocyclocheilus anshuiensis. Lineage (NCBI taxonomy): Eukaryota > Metazoa > Chordata > Actinopteri > Cypriniformes > Cyprinidae > Sinocyclocheilus > Sinocyclocheilus anshuiensis. The sequence goes on from NW_015549609.1 coordinate 394,974, forward strand.
ACGTCTCTTCTGTGAAAGTACAGTTCTAAACACTGGTAACCCCAAAGTCTCTTTGCTGTAAGTGGGTGCAGCTGGTTGTTTAGGTTCCTGAGGGAGGATTAGTCTTGTGTTTAGGCTCAGCTTGGCGTCTGGTTTGAGGGAATGTAGGTCGTCCAACAGCTCCAGACCTTTTTCAGAGGTTCAGCTAAACAAACCAGGCCATGGAAAAACTGTGTCAGCACCAGTCAGCCTTTTACTGTAGATAATACATGTTCTGTTTGGACAGATACATCCGTTTTAGATGATACAGCTGAAAAGTGAAAGGGATCGTGCACATCTTCTTTTAGACTGAAGAAGGTTTGGACAATTAATGGAATAGTTCACCACAAAATGAAAAAGCTCTCATGTCGATCCAAACCTTTATGGCTTTATTTTTCTGTTGAACACAAAAGACGAAGTTTAGCATTAAGTCCAGCCTACTCTTTTCCATACAATCCGTACTATTCCTGTCTGAATGTATAGATTTTCTCTTTACAGACTGGCCTAAGAGTCTGCCTACAGCTGTTTCGCAAACCTGTCAGCTTGAGCAGATGGGACACCGTTCCCATCGGTTTTAACTCACATTTAGTTCGTAATATGACAATTCTGATAGCAAAGAAAACAATCATGGCAGAAACTTGCTTTTAATCGGCTAGCTGTTCTTGGGTAATACTCACGGCTCAAGTCAAACCAAGGTGATTAAGTTTGTTTTTATCACAAACCACTTGAATATTGTTATTAGAAATGTTCTGTGCTGATTACTGTTGTATATACTGATCTCAACCAGACCCCCTTCACAGACTAATACAACAGTGAGGGCTAATGTATTGTACAGTATATAGTACACTCAGATTGTAAATGTGTTTTGTTTTAGTGATATATTTTACTGCACAATTATGAGCTGGAAAGGTTCAGGGGACAAACTCTATCAATTTTTTTTTTTTAGTGTAGACAGCTATTTTCTGCAGATTTATATCTTTTAGAGGACAAAATTTGCTGTAATTGTAGCCAGGTATAAAATCTCTGTAAAAGAGATCACTGACTAATCACAAGTGTTGAAATGCGCTCAATTTTATTGAATGTGCACTTGTGTACTTGAAATCTTAAAAGTATATTAAAAAAAGTTATTGCAGATAATATAATGCTAATTAAATAAAAGGGCATTTAAGTGTACTTAAAAAGACACTTTCATGACTTAAGCGTTTCTTAATGCACTTAAGTGGACTTTGTAACAATGTTAAAGGAACACTCCACTATTTTTGAAAATAGGCTCATTTTCCAACTCCCCTAGAGTTAAACAGTTGAGTTTTACCGTTTTCTAATCCATTCAGCCGATCTCTGGGTCTGGCAGTAGCACTTTTAGCTGTAGCTTAGCATAGATCATTGAATCTGATTAGAGCATTAGCATCTCGCTCAAAAATGACCAAAGAGTTTCTATATTTTTCCTATTTAAAACTTGACTCTTCTGTAGTTACATCGTGTACTAAGTCCGACGGAAAATGAAAAGTTGCGATTTTCTAGGCCGATACTAGGTAATAATCAAGGAACTTTGGTGCCATACTATGGGTGCAGCAGGCGCAATGATATTACGCAGCGCCTGAAAATAGGCTAACTTCTGTCAACATAACCAACGTGACCACCTGCTTGCACAGGGAGCATGCTGGGGACTATTTTCTGGCGCTGCGTAATATCACCCATGGTACGGCAGCAAAGTTACTTGATTATTACACCGGAATGAGAGTATAGTTCCTAGCCATATCGGCCTAGAAAATCGCAACTTTTCATTTTCCGTCGGTCCTTTAAATTTCAAGTTTTAGTTTAAAGTACAAAGTACAAAATCTCCAAAAGAATAATTATACTTGTCATGCTTTAAAGACGTACATTTATTTTTTTATGTGATGATGACTAACATACTTAAACATGTAAAGTACTTGATTATAATTTTAACTAGGGCTGTCTAGACATTAGTCGACTAGAAGAGGCTTGGTTAGATACATTTTCATGGGATTTGATGAAGACACACAGTGAGTGATGGAAGGTTCGTTAACTGCTGGTCTGGCTGATCCACATGCTAATAATTAATGGCATAAATAAACGACTACTAGTTAAAACTAGGAAAATCTTTAGTCGGGGGCAGCCCTAATTTTGACTCTGCTTTTGTTTGCTATTAAAATGACTATATTTCAAATATTATATTTTACAATATATTACTTCCATAATGTGTACTCTTTTTAAAAGTTTGCTAAAGTCTGCTTCACAAGGGATGTGAAACATGAAAGTAATCTTAATAGAAACTTAGACACTGTACATTTAACACACACAAAAACCCTTTTCTCAGCATTTCTCATTCTGAAAGTAAAAAAAAAAAAATCCCAACAGTGGTTTATGCCTTTGTGGTGCATGTGACATTAATGCGTTTTCAAGATAAGACAGGTGAGGATATGAGTTAGCTCATCTCTGTGGTACAGACCTACATGTCCATCAATCTTTCATATCAGGCTTCTTGCTCAAAATGAAAGATAAGTTGCTAAAGGTGCTGAAGCATCTCTGACAAAAGCTTTAAGCAAATGCCATTGCATTACATAAAACAAATCTATCACAAAAGAGGCAGCAGGGCTCGCTCCATCATGTGGCAAATCATACATTTTACTGTTGTCATCCTATCGTAATTACAGTTTAATGCTCGTCAAATGCCACAGTGTGAAGCCCATTGGGCCATCATGAGCTTTGCAGGATCGTATTGTGACGTCTTCCAAGACGTCACATCCTGGCTCTGAAATGACTTGATAGACAACAAGTCTGTATTTACCAAGCTATACTCTCGTGAAGCCAACACGGAAGTGACTTAAACTGTAATTCGTCAACTGGCCGCTAGAGGCTGCCTACAAAAGGGAGTCAATCCCATAGACTTTACAGCAGAAAAAAACATGTTTACAGCCTGGTTCAAAAAATAATTTTGGTCTATATAGCTAATTTTGCCCTTCATGACAACTGTGAGGGGGGAGAATTTTTTTAAAAATCATCCGTTTAAATTATATTAAGCCTTAAAGTTCTGTATAATTAAGGGCATGGCCATTTGAGTGACAGGTGGATTGCTGCTGCTGTCACCACCGTCAAGCTACACTCTTAAAAATAAAGGTGCTTCACGATTGCCATAGAAGAACCTTTTTGTCTAAATGGTTCCATAAAGAACCTTTAACATCTGAAGAACCTTTCTGTTTCACAATAGGTTCTTTGTGGCGAAAGAAGGTTCTTCAGATTATAAAAAGGTAAGCAAGAGATGGTTCTTTAAAAAACATTTGACTGAATGGTTCTTTGTGGAACCAAAAATGGTTCTTCTATGGCATCGCTTGAAGAACCTTTTGAAGCACCTTTATTTTTAAGAGTGTAGGTGGGCGTGGTTTCAGCAACCAGCTCCTGCCTCTTTGCCCATTTTCGATTATCCGGGAGTGACGCGCTGCCAAGAGGCGATGGCCGGCTCCGCCTACTTTAGGCTTCAAAACCGCTCTTCGGAAACCTATGGGTGACGTCACGGACACTACGTCCATGTTTTTATACAGTCTATGAAATATGTCCAGAGAACTCTCCTCAACCCTATCAGTTAGACTCAAGCACCCCTTCATCAACACCAAACCACAAATATCATTTACTGTGTTTTATGGTTATTCACTCTCTTGAATCTTAAATCCTTAAAATACCACGATCCCACAATGAGGAACTTTAGGCAATGCTGATGATTACTTCATAAATCACTCTTGATGTGGCAGCAGGGGACTCACTGTCTCACCCTAAAGGTAAAACAAGAGTGCAAAAGTGCAAAAACAAGAGTGCATGCGCAGCTCTGACCTCATACGTCATGCTCCCGGAACTGCTTCTGTGTACAACTGTTGGCGCAAGCTACATTAATGTGATTATTACGTTTTGAATATGGATATTTTTCTTACAAAAACGCATCGATTCGCCACAGAAGGGCTTTGTTCACCCCCCGGAGCCGTGTGAGACACTTTTTTTATGGATGGGCGATTTTTATTTAAGTTATTTTGGACTGAAGCAATGCAACACCCGCTGAGTGGCATTAAACAGCTTGAAAAATCAAAGAAATTGTTTTTATATAACTCCGACTGGATTCGTCTGAAATAAGAAAGTCATATACACCTAGGATGCCTCGGGGGTGAGTAAAACGCAGCTTAATTTTCATTTTTGGGTGAACTAACCCTTTAACATTTGCATAACCAAGAAAAACGTTTAAAACATTTTAAAAATTGAACTTTTTTTTACGTTTAGAGAACATTCTGAAATAACGTAATTAGAACTTAATTGAAACATTAACAAAACATTCTTAGAACTTATTGTAAAAGTAGTTTCAAGTGGTTTACCAGGTTTGAAACAACACAAGGTAAATGATTGATTTTTGGATGAACTATTCCTTTAACCCTAGTTTGAATATATAATTTTAAGCACTTTGTTGAAGCAGATTAATAAACCCGTTTGTCCTTTGAGGGAAGCTGTATTTAATGTCTTTCATAGCTCAGGGGAAAATAAGAGAAGTAAGATATTTGCTTAACTTTTGCACTCTTGTTTTACCTTTAGGGTGAGACAGTGAGTCCCCTGCTGCCACATCAAGAGTGATTTATGAAGTAATCATCAGCATTGCCTAAAGTTCCTCATTATCACTAGACTCTCTCGGTTTTGCTCTCAAACACACACACACACGCACGCACGCACGCACACACAAAACACACACAAACACACACACACACACACACACACACACTAATCGGATTGTTTTTGTGCTTTTTCTTGATGTTGTGTGTATATTACACTGTTAAAAATTTCCTGTAGAAATTACAGTAACTTACTGGCAGCAGTTCGCCAGTAACTTACTGTAAATTAAACTTACAGTAAAAGTACTGTATTAATAATTACAGTACCACTTAACTTGCTGTAAATGTATTTACAGTATGTATACTGTACTTTTAGTTTTTACTGTAAAATATACAGTAATTTTATGGTCTTCAGTAACGTATTGAAATACAAGAAAAAAAATAATTTAATTATTTTATGAAAATAAGCAATGACAACTGTGTAACTTTTAATTTTTTTAATTGTTCAATTGTAATCCTTGCAATAACATTTTAATATTTTCACAGATTCAGTTAAGACTCAAACAAAACATTGTTACAAACTATTATATATATTACATACTATTCTAACTATTATAGGTAAAATTCTTAACATTTATCCTAAGCACAACATACTATGATAATAGTGAATAGTGACGATAGTGAATCTTCAAAAAGAACTCAAACTTTTGTTACACACAAGCAGCATGGACTATTTTCAATGCACAAACTCCTTAATCAAGGAGGACACGAGGGTTCAGGCCAGAGTTTCTCCTTTGCACCATCTTCCCACTTCCTTTGCTGATCTGGAATTTTGCAGCGCACTTGCTGTTGACAGGATTGATCCTCGCAATGAACCTTAACATAAAAGAAATCATGCATTAGACCATTTCATTTTCTTTGTAAAGACTTTTTAAAGCATTAGTTCAGCCAAAATGAAAATCTTATGTTGTTAAAAACCCATAAAACATTTTCAGAACACAAATGAAAATTAATATTCTCTCTTAATTTTTGTCTATCCAGGCAACCAAATTCTTTTAGCTTCAAAAGGTGCATAAAGACATTGTTAAAATAATCCATATGATTCGAGTGGTTTAAGACACCTAATTGGTTCTCAAGCATGTTTGTGATGCTTTTTAATATTTCAAGTTTGAAAGGATCATTCATTTTCACTGTATGAAAAATAAAACCATCATAAACATAATTTAAAACATCTCTTTTTGTGTTCCTCAAAAGGAAGATATTCCGGTTTGGAAAGGCAAGAGTGTGAGTAAATGATGACAGAAGTTTCAGTTTTGAGTAGGGCTGCACGATAAATCGCATGCGGTATTTAACGCGCATCTTATCAGTAAAGCCATTCTGTAATCAGCGGTAAATCTCCATCACGTGCGTGCTTTCATGCAGCCCTAGTTTTGAGTGAACTATCCTTTTAACTGTATTACGATATGAAAACTTAGAAAAATATCTTAAGGAATATATTGTTATAGTGGGCACTTCAAAATTACTGTGAATAACTCTATTACAAATTTAGATTTTTAGAATAAATTTTAAGAATACTTTTCCATCAACTGGTTAAAATTTCAAACACTGCCCCTCTCAACTGGTCTATCTCCCCAATCTATTTACCGGTCTACTATAAGGTTAACTAATGAGTCTTTATTGTAAAGTGTTACCTATTGTTCTTTATAATTCTTTTGCACTTTAATCTGTTTATTAAGTTTAATAAGTTTATAAAATGTTTACTTATGTAAAAATAATTTTGTTTATTGTTTTTTTTGTATTTAAATGATCAGTTATTTTTGTTATAAAAAATTAAGTGAACCTGTTATAGAAGGAAAACACTTTTTTGTAACTAAATTCAATACCATAATGAATGGTGAAATAAATGTGAAATAAAAACTAACAGTCTTTAATTTTCCTTTTGTTACATGGTATGAAAAAAGTCTAGGCTTTGACATATGACACTTTGTCATAAAAGACTTCATTTATTAAATCATAAGAATGATAAGAAGTTCCACTTAATTTATATAAATAAAATTTACTCTGTAACTGTCTGTTATGAATTCATTAGAAGAATAAACAGAATAGTACACAGTTCATTTTATTTTAACTCAAATTGTCAGTTGTCATTACTGCATGCCAAGAAGGCACGACAGTAACAGACGGACACTCAACTCAAAAATTTAAATTCTCTCAACATTTACTCACCCTCATGTCATACACACGCATTCACGCTTACGGCAAGCGTGAACTCATGAACCCAAGTTTGACAGTTGGCCGGAAGCAATGGTTTATAGTATTTTTCTCACACATATCTATAGTTTTGCTTCAGAAGACATTGATTCATCCACTGGGGTCACATAGATTAGTGTTGTGCTATACTGTGCAATTTACAGAAATCGCTAACAGTGTATAAACAGCTCAAGGCTGAGCTTTTTCGGTCTCTGATGACCTGTTTATTGTGGCCAGTGCAGTAAATGCTCCCTCAGGGGTGTTCATGCTGAGCTGGGATATTCAGCAGTGCTTTCATGGAAAGCTAACACAGGCATCTGTTGAGTTGAGGCCGTTTTGGCTGAGACTGTTGCTTAAAACCACAAGCCATCAAAAAAACAAAAACACAAATATTACCTTTAAAAAGAGTAGATACATATTTTCTGTAGTATGAATAATAATAAGAGAAAAATGCATAGTGTCAGTATTCCTTTCAGTCTGACTGCTGCAATTTCTGCCTGAAAAATCATTGACATTATGGTGGATTTACAGCTCTTGTACACTCTTAAAAATAAAGGTGCTTCACGATGCCATAGAAGAACCTTTTTGTCTAAATGGTTCCATAAAGAACCTTTAACATCTGAAGAACCTTTCTGTTTCACAAAAGGTTCTTTGTGGCGAAAGAAGGTTCTTCAGATTATAAAAAGGTAAGAAAGAGATGGTTCTTTAAAGAACCTTTGACTGAATGGTTCTTTGTGGAACCAAAAAGGGTTCTTCTATGGCATCGCTTGAAGAACCTTCTGAAGCACCTTTATTTTTAAGAGTGTACTTGTGTTTTCATGTTTCATCTTCCATAAGCAGTGCTTTTATTAAGATCATTTCTTGCCTTATTTTGTTTCCTATGTAACAAATTAGACTTCACACTCTGAAATTTCCTTTAAAAAAGTATCTGACATGGCCAATGCTATTTATTAATGGCATTTCTCCTTTTTCATCTCCCATTCAGCATAATTCCCATTATGTTTGTTTTCAAAAGCTATACAGATATTCCTTCAACAAATTTCCTCTTTTGGCATTTTATGCACACAGGGATATGTGTTTGCCTCCCATTTCAGATAACACCTCTTGGGGAAGTCGTGGCCTAATGGTTAGAGAGTCGGACTCATAACCCAAAGGTTGTGGGTTCGAGTCTCGTACCGGCAGGGATTGTAGGTGGGGGGAGTGAATGTACAGCGCTCTCTTCCACCTTCAATACCACGACTGAGGTGCCTTTGAGCAAGGCACCGAACCCCCAACTGCTCCCCGGGCGCCGCAGCATAAATGGCTGCCCACTGCTCCGGGTGTGTGTTCACGGTGTGTGTGTGTTCACTGCTGTGTGTGTGCACTTTGGATGGGTAAATGCAGAGCACTAATTCCGAGTATGGGTCACCATACTTGGCCACATGTCACATCACTTTTTCACTTTTAACACTCTGATGCTACTGAAATACATGTTTTCTCCCTTGTGTTGCCGTATTTCATATCAAAGCAGGTGGACATCCAATATCCAATAACATAACCAAAGCCAATAACCTTTGAAAAAGGCATTTTGATTCCATGGTGTCTTATATTTTATTATATGGCACAATTTAATAGCAGATGTTCTGCTAACTTTGTGGTCTTTTCACGCATTTAAGGGCCTCTTGCTTCCACTGTCAAAGTTTCTCAGCCAAGATAAGAGTGCTCAATTACAGAATTTTAAGCAGGGTTACAGTGAGCTTATCGGTGTCCTGTTCAAAACCCCTTCGTCTTCCTGAATGACCGTTCTTTGATTCGTGGAACTAGATAAAGCACAGGCATTATGTCTCGGAATAGACAGAAATGCAGATTCCTGCTAGGGAAATTCAGATGCATTACTTCGAACTTGCATAAAATTAGTGCAAATTAGTTTAGAGAGGTCAGTGCTCAGATTGAAGGGCAATACAAAACATTGAGAGTCGGATTAAGTTATATACATTTTTTACCCAAACTAAGACTGGCATCATGTTCCCTTTGGTTCGTTATTTTGTTCTGGTTTGTTTATTTCCTGTCATTATGATCAGAACCATCCACATCAGCTGTTTCCTTTGAAGCCCAATGGAGGTTAAAGGTCTTAAAGCAGATTCCCTCAGTAGTTTAACTTAAAGAAAAATGTCTTCTGTTGATGTGAAATTGCAGAAATGCAGTCTCTGAAAGTGAGCTGTTGTGGTGATCCTTCACACCAGATGAATCTAAGCTCAAAGTAATAGCTGTCCTCAAAGCTTTTCAGTTATATACAGTATTTATTCCTGCCTCGGAGCTATAGATGATCCGGTTTGTGTGAAGGATTCCTAGTCTTGAGAAAAAGGCAACTTCAACACATACAGCACTTGATCGCTTAGTTTAGTTCAACAATTTCAGGATACTATACCTATCAGCATTTTATGGACATTTTGCATTATTGGTTTTATAGATGTTTCAGTTTTTTTTTTTTTTACTTTCTTTCTTTAGAAATAACCTAATCATTGGTCCTGTGGACATGATGAATTATTCATGACCTACAAGAAGGATTTTGTGTGCTTTGTTAAATAATCAGTACTGTTCAGCTATCAGAATCGAGTCTCCCATGAGTCTACAGCAGCTAGAATAAAAAAAAAAAAAAAAACTATATATTTTCAATTCCAGTTCAGTTCTGGAATTTGAATTAAATTTGAAATGATATAGGAAACAAGACTTGAGAATTGAAGAATTAAATTTAAGGAGCATTTAAAGGGAATTTTTATAACTTCTTTAAGAGTAGAGAGAATATAATACATTTTAACTTTTACTTTGTGAAAGAACACTTCATTTCCAAAAAATGCTCTAATACCCCAAGTAGTGATATATAGTATGTATATTGGTAATATATAATCATATAATAAAATTGTTATTTTATTAAAGTCTTATATCAGTATTGAACTTAGAGAAATACATGTAATCAAATAAGATAAATATGCATATTTAAATAGTTTATACGTCATATTCTTTTATTTATATTTTGTTGAATTTCTTGGAAATGCAATTCCTCTTCTTGTCATTGCCATTAAATATTCCAATTGAACGTTCTGTGAACAGGGAATTTTCCCAGTGGGACAGCTGTAGAAACTAATTTAAATATACATTATTTAAAGGGGTGCTATTATGCTTTTTCACTTTTTCAACTTTAGTTAGTCTGTAATAAAGGAAGAATATGTTCTAACATCCTCAGGTCAGTGCAAGTATGATTCTTACAAGAGTTTCCACTAATTTAAAATAAGGATGCTCCGTCACAGTGACAAAAACATAAGGATTTGATTTTCAACTTTTGCCGCAACACTCTGTCATAGGCATTCCTGGGCCCTTGAGGAGTCTTATTGTGCTCACACAAATCAAATTCACTGTATACCACCTGATTTCAAGCCAGCCTGGCTCTTTCCACAGCCTCAAAATTAATTTTAGGTGTTCCTATCCATCTGCAGCCCACTACTCTATCTTTCATGCCTTTTCAGAGGATTGCGCCCACTCTGAAGTCTACCTGCCTTTCTCACTGAGAATGAATTATGTCCTTGCAGCAAACTTTTTATGAGCAGCTCTTGTGCTTTACTTCCCTCCCCGTCCCACTTCTGCTGCTGTCTTACCCATGAGTCTCCACTCCTGCTGGGGGATTGATGTTATATTAATAGCACCGTGCAGGGTCATGTTAATAAATATCATAAATGTACTCAAATGCACCCCAGTTTATTGCAAAAAAAAAACATCAAAGTCCATGTTTTCGGACCATCAGATTTGTTATGTATTGTGTAATTTGCTTACGGTGCAATAGTGACGTATGTGTGTTTTATTAGCCTTAGATCTTATTTTATACTTTTTTTAAGCCATTGAGTTTTTGTTTCTTTTTATGTGTGCACTGCATCAGTATGCAGTGTCTGTATTTTAACACCTCTTCTACACAGCGAGTGAGAGAAGCAACAGCTTCTTTGATTATAATGAGTGTTGTGAGCAGTGAGCTCACGCTGTGCCTTCAGACAGACGTGTGAAACTGCACACACTACGTGCTTGTATTATAGACTTTGATTGTAATAGGAGCATTTTAGTGTACATCATTTTTTTATATCAGTATTATATATTCATTATATTAAAATAATTGAAAATATAGCTGAAATAAATGCATTGCATAAGTATGAAATGTAGCTTAGGAACATTCCAGTTCTGTGGGATCCTCTTTGATATGTTTCTATACTTTGATTGGAGTTGATTTATCTTTGTTGTTAAAATTCCCTAATAATCCCTGTCTTATATGTACAGTATTTCTCTAAAGACCCATACAGCAGCTTATAAAAACTTAGCTCAAGATAAACATGTCATGATAAACATGTTTACTTCCATCACTTTGTAGCTATACATTACAGTAAACATACATTACTTCTCTGTACTACTGTATCGATTACTACAGTATCCATAATGCGATTGTTCCCTGTACATCATTTACGTAGGAGAGCTGGAGTAGTCTGATCACTCAGAGCGCTCGCTAATGCTCAATCATCTGGCTAATTCCCAATGTATCAACCACGGTTCCAGCACTCGAGGAAGCGAACACCATTATTCCTGAGGTTTATAAGGCACCGCAGCATTAAAAGCCTCATCTAATGGTCTTCCTTTCGAAACCAATCTCCATTGTGCTGCTTCCAAATACTCTCAAATCGACTTAAGCCCATTTGAGGGCAGCCTTCATATTTATCATTTATCTTCATTGAAGTGGCTCTATGTTGGAGATTTATTGACTTCTATAAATGCATGTCACTTGCAAACTGCTAATTATTTTGATGTTTCTGCCTAGTGGGACTAAGTTTTGGTGCTGTTGAGTTATTGCTGTTGATTTTAATATGCATTTCAAGATGATAAAAAGAGTTGGTGCATTGCTTCTATACATGTTTTTGTGTCTGCTAGTCATAATGCAACCATGAAGTGTTCAGTTGTGAGAACGAAGAGTGAGAATGCGGCATTCACCTAGTATCCACCATTAAAGAAAATGCTAGAAGGGACGGCATAAACAGTGCTGTACCAAGGCCTTCTTTGCAGATCTTCCAGAGAAAGCACTGAAACGGCAGCATATTGACAGACACGTCTTGCATTATGTATTAGAAAATTACGATTTCTCTTGGCGTATTTTGTCCTGGCTTCTTGCCTAGGTGTTCAGCCAAGATTAGAGTATATCACATTGACTTCATGACTTTTAATTGATCACAGCTCACCTGGGGCCTTTACTAACTGATGACAAGGAATTATTTAAATCTATCGGACCTAAAGCATGAAAGTTGGAAGTTTAATCCGACATCAAATATCGACATTATTAGCATTGCTATTGTTTTTGTTGTCGCGGTAAAGACATTTCTGGATGTGGAAATGCGTATCGCATTTGTTCTGCGTCCCCAGAGCAGCTGAAAAGTGATGCAATCAGCTGTATTTACTTGCAGATATGCACTGGCACTTTTGCTCCAGAGCGGAGATCAATAAAAGTGTCAGCACATCAAGACTTGAAGCCATCTCATAAAATTTCCATGGTCGGCATCCCGAGCCGAGGTTTGTTTCTTTGTGTCACTGTTGACAGTGCAGGATATTGCGATCATACTCAGGCTACTTTAGCTTTTGGCAGTCAGTTCAAATCTAGTTATCTGAAAATGTCATAAGGGCTACTCCTTCAGTATTCCAATGGGCTCTCCTTCCTATACAATTTGCCAAATGATGTTGACATTTATTGAAGTGCCTCAGGCAAGACTAGGCTATCAAAAAGTTTGGCAGGGACACATTCTCTTGAGGCTTACAGGTTCATAGGCTCCGTCAAGTTTGAGATTTTTTTCCTGAGGTTACATTGTAGGACACTTTAAAAATGTGTCCTTCAGGAGCTCTGGTCACGAAAAAACATCTTACTGGCAATAAATAATTTTACACTTTACAAAACATGTTTTTGCTCATTCAAAAATAGTCTAATTTAAGGTCATGGGAACATTTTTTTTAAATTATTATTTATCTTTTTTTTTTGGCATCGCTACCATTTCTAGTACACTTTATGCTCTTCTGGCATCCTCTCCTCAAACGGTACATTTTAAGAGCATATATTTGTTATCTTCTGTGGGATGAATATACTGTATGGGGGAAAAATGATCAAATTTACAAAGATTATGAAGATTTGCAAGGACCATAGATTATTTTTGTTTATTTTTTCCCGCTGAGTTTAGAGCAGGGTTGTTAACGTTAACTAAATATAAAACCAATAAAAAAAAAACTTTGAAAAAAAAAAAATCTTTACTTGATAAAAAAGTAACAAACAAGCAAATAAATAAATAAAAATAAAAACCGTTGGCTGAAATAAACAAACAAACTTATTTAGTTTCAGCTAGTTGCTAGGAAACGTCTAATTTTCATTTAGTTTAACTTGATGTAATAAAATAACTAAAAATGAAATAAATATTTATTTAAAAAAAACTATATAGACAAAAACAATTTAATAAAAAGACAAAAACACAACAAAATTACTAAAATTTTAACTTAAATTAAAATGTATTAATGAATAACTATTAATATTAATAAATATAAACACTAAAATAACGTTATTTGTATTTGAATGTGTCTCAGTTCAATTTGGTGAAGCCATTGTTAAATTCATATATTCTATTCTATTTTTCACTTAAATTAAGCAATACTAAAATAATTTACATCTCTAGGCTGAAATAGCTTTTGCGCGTTATAATAAAATGCTGTTTATTAAAACCAATGATGTCGATGTTAATAAAACAATCACAAAATCAAGCAAAAATATTCCCAGTACTTTTTTATTTTTAACATTTCTGTTATTCGGGTATTAAATTAACTTTTTGCCGCAGCCAGATTATTGATTCACTTCAAATGCTTTTACTGTCAGCTCACATCTGGTTATCGGATCAGTACGAGTCTGACATGTCTAAAAGAGTCAGCAAGCTATTCAAGAATCACTTGGACAGATTCAGTCGAATTTGTGAACAAGTGGTTCAACTGATTCTTTTAAAAGATCATTTGATCTCAAATGTACACAAGTCTTCAAATCTGCTTCTGTTTATTATGATTCCCGTTGGAAAAATCCTCCTCTTGCTACTAGCTGCTTGTTCTCGCGTTCTTATAAGTGTCAGTCTCTCTATATATTTCGTCTCTCCCTTCCCACTCCATCTATTTCCCACTGTTTGTGTGGATTATTCTCCCAGTAGGCCAGTGGCGGCTTTCCGTCCAGGGATTCATCTTTAATATTTCAGCAGCATGTTAAGTCAAAGAGTCCTGCTTCCTCTGATTTGCCTTGTGAGGGCTGGAGTGGAAACCAGGTCACACAGCACTCAGAGGACACTGAAGCACATGCAGGAGATGAGAACGCCATTAGCCCTGCTCCTGTGACTGTATCTGGAGACATCGTAGCGACACACATCACAGAGAGGAAATGTGAAATCTGTCTCTGCACTGCTGTTGAGCTTGGCCTTTGTGTGACTGATTCTCCTTATCATCAGCATCATTTTTATCTGCTAAGTTTGAAATAATTTACTATTTTTAGACCTCCGATTTTTGAATATGGCCCTTCAAAGTATTTGGACACACAAGTCAGAGTGTATGAATTAGGGATGATTGTTTAAAAACAGATGATGATCAGAGCCAAAAGGGGGCTGAAAAACGTGTCAGCCTACAACTTGTGTGAGAAGAATCTCTTCTATCCCTAAACTCTACGCACTCTCTTGTGTAGAGTTTAGGGTTGTCAAAGTTAACAAGAATGCATTAACGCAGTCTCACTTAAAAAAAACAATAAGAACAACTAAAAATGCAGTTAACACAGGTTCTATTTGACCGTTTAAATCACCCGTAGTTCAAGCCAGGGTTGCCAGGTCCACAGTTTTTCCCTTCACCAAACATTATTTGTAGCGCACCTCCCATCCAATCGCAAAGAGCTTTGTGCTTTGTTACTTGTGATGAGAAACAAAGTTTCAGCTCTCAAATTCTGTCCATTCTATCACAGAATTCAAACAATAAGTGCCAACAAGTGCCAAAGTTTTTAATTTAATAATACAACAATTGAACAACGCATTTGCATGTTCATGGTTCTCTGATGTTGGTCGTCGCACGACATGCAGATAAACAAAATATTTTTAGTGCACTAAAAAATTGGGTATGATTTACTCCGAAATCGCTGGTAAATTTTGCAAATAGTTACAAAGGTACAAGTAACATTGTATTAAACATGAAGTTCTGATGTAGAAAGACTGAAATAGTATTTTCTTGCAAAACATACTCCAGTAATCTGTATTTACTTATTGCTTACTGTATTATCTGAAAAATAATTTTTACAGTGTACACTTTATTTTAAAATTGTTTTAATTATACATTTTTTTTGTGATTTAATTAGATTGGGCAACCCTGTCTTAGAGTATGTTCTGTCCTTTGCAGGTGGTTTGGATCAACTATGCTGTGATTCAGAGAAAATGTGTAAAAAATTATGTCAAATCAATCAAAAACTTTGAAATCATTTTCCTCTGTTTCAGTTTTGGCATAATTACTGTGTTTGCCTTTTTAGAGCACTGATATGCATGCACTAAGGCCCAGTAAAAATGATAAAGAAGCACTTTCACAGACAGACCTGCCAAAGAAGCAACACCTGTTTTAATTTTAGGATTCATTTGTCTCTCTCTCTTTCTCTTTGTGTAACTGAATATAAAAGTGTGTGTGTTGATGGGAATAGGCTGACCACTGATTTGATGTCCAAATGGGATGAGGTACATGCCTGTCCATTGTTGTGTTGGCGTCTTTGCTCTTCTGCATCATCAGAGTCTTGTCACAGACACCAGCTCAATGTAAATACAGCAGGCCCTCGTGTCCCTTACTGTATAAGGCTGTTGAATTCCATCATGTGGAGAATACATTATACCAAACATGAGTTGAGCTGCATGGGGAAGCCATTAAGGTGATGTATGAGTCGGGTCGCCTGTCTGCAGGGTCAATGCTGAGGGATTGCAGTTGCAGCTTGGGACGCAGCAGACTGTTTGTAAGAACACTTCCATGACAGTGATGAGAAATGAAGCTCAGAAAATATAATGACCATTCTGGATTGTCATTTATGAGTACAGTCACTAACTGCTATATATATATATATATATTTATTAGGGATGCACGATATTATCGGACCAATATCGGAATCGGACGATAATGGCTTTAAATGTAAATATCATATAAGTATATATATGTGTGTGTGTGTGTGTGTTTGTGTGTGTGTGTGTGTGTACGTAACAGGAAAAAATATTTGATTACCCTTGTAAAAAATAAGAACACTTTTAACATACTTTTAAAAAGAGTACTTATCTTGAAGTAATGTAGTTTAAAAGAAAATATTTAAGTGCGAACCGGTTGTTTTTGGACATTTCATTGGATGTTAATTGCAAATGAAAATGTACTATAGCTTACATTTATATTAAATGCAATTAGTTAGAGTGCTTTTTTGACCCATTTAGGTAGGACTTAAGTACCTCTTTAATTTTAAGTCCCTCTGTAATTTTATTATTAATTATAATCACATACTTTAAATGTGCTTTAGTATGTTAGTAAACAAATCAAAATCAGTGTACTTTACAGCACAACAAAATACTAAAACAATGATTTAAAATGTACTTAAAAATAAGACCTTTAAATTGGCATTATTACAAAACACACTTAAGTGTGTAAAGTGTGTTAAGAAACACAGTAATAAAAGTGTACTCTAAGTACACTTAAAAAGCAGGCTAGGTAATTTGGTTTGAAAGCATTTTGTTATGCTGCTTGAAAGTCTCTTCACATCCTGATGGCAATAAGTAAGGCACTAAGTAAAGTGGTCTAAACGTATTTATATGCATTTATATAATCTGTGGAAGGCACTGGACAATAAATGTTTGTCCAATCCTATCCCTTGGCCCGAGTGCTACGAGTTCGCACAGACATGATACGTCATCAGACCGAGCGAGACTGGAAGGCGTTATTATTGTAATATTATGTGCTTTGTAATGTAATGTTTTCTCACCGGTGAATGAGACATGAGATAATCTGACAGCGTTTCCTGCAACACCGTCTCTCATCGTGTCGCTGGTTAGCCTCTGGTCTGCCTGTGCGCGTTCATGTGATTTGGAGGAGGTGTGGCTTTGGAGAGTGATTTGCAGGGAAGGTGGGATCTTATGCTTTCAAAGCTAGCTTGCTATTGCTAGCCTCTCCGAAATCACCTACCTTACCTTTAAGTGGCCTTTTATTTGATTTTATTATATTATCTGCAAGTACTGACTTAAATCAGTACTTAAGTATACTTTTAAAACAGGGCTGTCCAAACTGGGTCCTGGAGAGCCGGTGTCCTGAAGAGTTTAGCTCCAACCCCAATTAAACACACCTGAACCAGCTAATCAAGCTCTTACTAGGCATACTAGAAACTTAAAGGCAGGTGTGTTGAGGCAAGTTGGAGCTAAACTCTGCAGGACACCGGCCCTCCAGGACCGAGTTTGGGCAGCCCTGTTTTAAAATGTCAATTACTGTGCACAGTCAGTACAAATAAGTGAACTGTTTCACAAGGGTATTGCACTGTTGGATTATTTAAACCATAAACCTTTAAAGTAATCTGGTTTTAGGTGATTTTAGCCCTTTTGCTAACTTCCACTAACCACTGAATTAGACGGTCATGATCCCTCCAAACATATTCTCTCCAAAAACATATTAGTTTTCGCAGACACGTAAAAAGCAGAGCATATTTGGTGAGTTTTCTGATTTGTTTTGTATTTACAGAGCATACTGTTTACAATACCAGAATACTTCTTTGTACGCCTATTTCAGTTAAATCTTATGTTTGCTGCACCTGTATTATGAAAAAAAATATATTAGTGAGAGTTATAGGTATTGGTGGCAGTGCTGGATTTTGTCTAGGATATGTCATGACATCAGTGCTTTTTGAGATATGGAGTGTATGTCTGCTTTCAGCAGTCTTTTGCGGCAGGATGAATTCAAAGAGGTGCGGAAGCTGGTTTTCACACATGCCAGTAACCGGCAAATACTCTTCATATACCCAGCAAGTCTATCACTCAAGCTGTGTGTGCGGCTCCTCAACAGCTGCCTGGGTTTGAACTGAATGCAGATTGATTGTTTCAGGGGGGTTGCGTAGCAGCTGCTAATTGGTAATGAGGAACATTTGCAGTTGCTCGTTGAGATCTGGTCTGAATTAGACAGCTCCACCCCAAACAGATACTGATACAGGCTAAAAATAACGCTCAACTGATGGACTGAGAAATTTTCGGTAACACTTTCTGTAAAGCCCATACATGTCATGCATTTTAAAGCTGTTCCTAATACCCTAAAATACACTTTGCAGTCTCTTATATCATGTCATTAATGATTGATTTTAGATTTTTACATCTTCTGAAGTAAATGTGAATGGTGGTGTTTGCCTGTGTAAAAATCACCTCTAATAACACTAGGGTGTGGCTATGCAATTGTTAAGGTTTCTATGATGTTGCTAGGTTATGTCTGACTCACCCAAGTCATAAGAGCCCATCAAGCTTCTATGATGGTTTCTTGCTTTGACTTTGTTCACTTTGGAAATCATAACTTTAACCATTTATTTAGATAATTTTTCATGCCCCCCTCAAATAAGTTCACAATTTGAGTCATTATACATGTCAATATAATGGACAAACAGTGCAAGACAATTTCAAAGATTAATACTTTAAAGGTTTTGTTCAAATCATTGACCTTAAGTATAAGAAATAGTGATGCTTGTCTTGGCTTCGTGTAACTCACCTTATATTGCATTAGACCATGATATAACGTGAAATTTGCTGCTGATTATGTCTTTTAATATTTTATTAATTGTTTTATTAATATTTTGTCATTTACAACACAAAATAACCATACATACGTATAAGTATAATTGTGTTTTAAAATATATAAAATTAAACCATTGCTTGAACAGACAACATAAATGGTTTTAAGCTATTATAAATACTTTTTTAATGCATTAATACATTTAAAATCATTATATTAACTGGGTTCATAGAAATTCATAATATTTTGGTAATTATAACCCCCCCAATATTTATACCATGGTTAATGGAAACTTAGAATCAGCCTATTAATTATTTAAATCATGCCTTCTGCGCTTTTATAAGCGCTAACTTCACGTATGAACCAAACGGACCAGTTATCAGCACAATATGACTGAAGCTTGAAAAGTGTGAGATTTGCATGAGCCAAGGGTGTAGAATTAGGTAGGGGCATGTTATTTTTGGACTTTTGAAATCTTTTGCGCTCACCTGCCCAGTCAACTCCTCTTCATGAGAAATGGAAACAAACCAAATTTTGCTGAGATTGGACTATGTTTAGGGTGTGCTCAAGAACATTGAAATTCCGTCATAATGACCACAACAGCACATAATTAATAATTATTCAAGACCATTAGTAAACGGTGAATTAGGTTAAAAATGAGAACACAGAACAATGTTGTTAGTCTCAAAACGTTAAATTACAACGCTGCCGATGAGAACTGATCTTTGAAAAACTACAATCTGATCTACATCGTGGTGACAGTCTGACATGGGGCACTTGTTAACCCAAAGGTCACGGGTTCGTGTCTCAGTACCAGTAGGAAATGTAGGTGAGTGGAGTGAATGAACAGTCCTCTCTTCCACCTTCAGTTCCCACAACTGAGGTGCCCTTGAGCAAGACACCAAACCCCCAACTGCTCCCCGGGCGCCGCAGCAAAAAAATAACTTTCACATGTCCTACAGCAACAAAGTTCTTGCAGACGAGAAAGCAGAAGGTTAAAAATTGAAATTACTGTACTGGTGAAGAAAGTGAACTTAGAACAAAATTGAGATCTGATCTAGATATTTATGACGATCCGAAAAGTCCTTCAACCACAGTACGCTTTTGGGCATCTGGAGACAGATTTCGGTGCTCTATGACAATCTGCATAATGAACTGCGTTTGTTCTTCAGTCTTTGAGAGGAGTCCGTTGTACTCTTGGATAAGCGCAAGTTGCACGACACCTCTTTCTGCCGTGTCATTGGTCACCGTCAGGCTCTTGGCAATCTCCTCAGCTGCGATGCAGGTTGCATTGTTTGTCCAGTTACCAGGATCTTCATTTAGGAAGTTCTGGTGGAGATCAAGAATAACAAAGAAGTTGCAAGTGACGAAGTTGCTCAACGTGCACTCTTTTCTCTGGCTCCTCGTCCACTTCAGTCTCCTTTGCAGAAACCATTGCCTTTTTTTCCTCCACCATGACATCTGGATCAAACAGTGCCAGTGCGACCAATTCCTCACTGAGATACCAGAGTTAATCGATCAAGGCCTCCTTGAATTCTTCTTCGTTCTTCTGTTGTGTTTCGCTCCTTCGCCACCTTGTTCTTCTTCAAGGCCTCCCATTTTCATAAAAGGCGTTGAAAAGGCCATATGGGAATGTGGGCCTTTTCCCAAGTCTTGGACCTCCTTAATGCTCTGCACTGCTGCTTTATGCTTCACCGTACCCTTTTTTCCCATTTGGTGCAGATATACTTAAAGAACATCGCTAATGGATGTAAGCTAGTAACCTGATAAAGACTCCTTCTTGCTTCCAAGCAAGTACACTTCATCCTGGTTACGCAAAATGGCCATCTGATATCAGAAACAGTCAAAAGTTTATCAGTGAACGAATCCTTCGCTAATATCACCAATCAGATCTTGAAGTACCAGTTGATAAAAAGAGATTATTTGAGCATACCCTAAATGACAAATTATCTGGATGGTATTTTGCATACATTACATACTTCTAGTGGAGTAACAAATTAGGGGGTGTGAGGTTAACATTTCCAATAAAAAATATCCCCCACCCCAATAAGGGCCACCCTAATACCCAGCGACTACCAAATTGTCACATGCAATAATTTTGATTAAACAATTAAACATGTATATGTTTTTGTAATTTCGGATGCATAACCATTGATATTACCTAAGAAGTTAAAGTAAATATGTTAGAAAACTATAATGCTTTCAAGGACGCACATTTAATACATGGGAGGAGTAAGAACATAAGGTAGTCACACTCACACACCGGACGAGAAGCACAGCGCAGCGCTGCGCCGTGTCTAGGACAACTCACAGGTATTGCACCCAGTTCAAGACAGCAGTCCAAAAGAGTTGATATAAAAGTTCGCTTCAGGAATTAACAAAGTTGCGTCGATGAGTTTGAAGTGTTTAAGACAAAGCTTGTGCTGAAAGATGTACAATACACAATCTTCCAGCCTAGGATGAAGTCATTATGTGCATTAACAATAATTTGGCAAAAATATAATGTGATTTTATGGAAAACTATACGAGTCGCCGTGGACGGTCTTTAATGTTAACCTAAATGTTGTTAAACTGAATGTACAAAGCAAACTGTTAGCTGAAATATCCACAAAATAAAAAGCAACACTGAAAAAAAAAAAACGTGTGGTTTATCTTATATGGGCGTGAAACTTGTGTTTGTTACTACAGCAACTTATAGAGTACAATATCAAGAGCGGTGGTGCGCGAGGACTGGAATTGAGAACCACTGTGTTAAGGGAATAGATTTTTCCCTATAGATTTATATTGCAACTGTGGCGTGTTGTAGACAGCTATTGTTTCTAAATGTGCAGGCTGTTGTTTTTCATAATAGATGCTATATAGATTATTTTAAAAAGTCATTATTGGCCTGGTAATGATTAATACACTCTAAAAAATGCTGGGTTGTTTCAACCCAACTTTGGGTCAAATATGGACTAACCCAACTTTTGGGTTAAAAATTTAATGTAAAAATTTAACCCAACGGTTGGGTTAGTCCATATTTGACCCAAAGTTGGGTTAAAACAACCCAGCATTTTTTAGAGTGTAGGCTAGCCTTATTATGATACATGCTACAGTTAATTCAATTAAAAGCCTGATGAATTGTTAAACAATATCATTATAAGAAAATGTTAAGTTAGATTGACTTCCTATGGCATGTTGAATTAGAACATTCTGTCAAACTATAGCATATAAGTGCCTATATAATAGAAATGTTAACAAGTAACTTTGCAAACAAACAAATAAATAAACCTTATGAGGGAGCATTCCCTTAAATCGGTTCACACTTCAACCCCCCAATGTTTAAACCAAAACTACACCCTTGCACTTAAGTACACTTTTAAAAAGCACACTATGTATTAATGTCAAATAAAATTAATCTAATTATGTTTTATTATTTTTTAATCTTTAATGTATTGACTTGCATACTAAAGTACATGTAAAGTACTTGATTATAATTAACTATATATATCAGTATTATATTTAATGTATTTTTAAATGTACAAAATTGAAACGTCATCATTACAAAATTACAAATATATATAATTACAAATATATTTAAGTAATTACAAATATATTTAAGTACATGCCATACAAGTTTCATTTTTAATTTACCATAAATGCTTGTCAGTACACTTTAACCATATTTCAAAGACAATAGACGTAATTACTGAAATTACATATAAAGATGTATAAAGTCCTACTTAAGTGCATCAGAAGGCACTTTAAAGTTCAGCTAATTGCATATAATATTAATTTAATCTATAATATAGTTGTATTTAGTTGCAAGAAACCAGCAGTTAAGTGTCTGTAAACATCACATTCAGTTAACTTATTACACTTAAGTATATTCTTTCATTTCCATAATAAGAGCTCTTTTTAAGAGTATGTTAAAGTGTACTTCTTTTTATGCTGTGTCTAGTACACACAAATCTAATGAAGCTGCTTCATTGCTATGACCTTTCAAAGCACCTAGTAATGCTTGATAGTAAAATGCCACTTGTCTCCTTAGATTTGGAACATGAAATTAATTTGAGTCCGTGAATTATTGCTGTGCTACTTATAAGGTCATATCAAACGTGTAGCTGTGGAGCAGCTCTATGACTGTGCAGTGCGCACACACTGTAGCTTAATCTGTATGGAAAATCTGTTCTCTTCGCATTCACCCACATTTTTCTCTCTTGTCACAACAACCCCGAGCTCCTTTCAGAACAACACGCCTCTTTGTGGAAACAGCGTTCCTATTTGAGAGCACCGGGGACAGTGAGGGGTCTAAATCTTCTGTGAGAATGTCACTTGTGGAAAAAAGCTCTTGGTTTGGAGTGCTCTTCCTGAAATAGGCCTGTCTGAACCACCGATGACCAATGAGAATCAACTCTTCTTTCATATACAATACAAACTGTTTCATCTGTCATCTGAATGGTTTGTCTCTGCCTAGAGCTGCTATAATGACCCGCAGGTTCTGCTGGAATTTAATGAAAGTGTTTCACACATAAAAAGATTGCCACATGGTGATGGACATTTTTTCTTCCACAGTAACTGATCAGGGATCTGAATTGAGGCTTTGATGGATAGATAGTTGAGAATGTGTGAGGTTTGGCATTGAATAATAATTGAAGTGGAAGAAATTATGTGATTTAAACGACTTTAAACAACATCATTTATTTGGGTGAACCTCACAAAACCTGGGTCAAATGGTCAAATTTTACCCCAAAATCAAAAGAAAGGAATATGAATTGATTTTTGCTTAAAGGGATAGTTCACCTAAAAACTTAAATTCTGTCATCGTTTACTCACCCTCAAGTTGTTCCAAACCTGTATGAGTTTTTCTTCTATTGAGCACTACTTTGTTCGGTAGCTCACGGAGTACGGCGACGTACTTGAGAGGTGAGGAGCTCCCGTGTAACTACGGTTCGACAAAACAGTTCAAATCTGCATATAAACAAAACAGTTCAAATCTGCATATAATGAAGTTCAAATGACATGGTTGCATCAACAAATGCGTTTTCATATCAGTTTTGCATTTGTTAACACTATCGGGTAGGTTTAGGGTTGGGTTTGGTGTAGGGCATATTTCCAACATGACAGAGCATTAACTTTTAGCGACAGTCCCCGGATATTTGAATTCTGAACCGCCGCAATACGTACCTGAAGCACCGTAATAAAAACACAGCAATACGTGCCTATATCAACGTAATAAAAACGTGCCAGGGTTCACGTATTGAAACCGTGTTTTAGCGTCACTCAGTGGACATTTCTCTTTGAAACTGCGGCGAAACGTGCAGTAAGGTACGTAAAAACGCTGTTGCAGAAAAGTACCCAGAGGTACGTATTTTTATGAGACCAGGTTGCATTTTTCACTTTTGAGTCTTATTTTAGTATTGTTTATATGCTAGTATAGTATTTATTAATATTTTGAATGAACTTCTATGTCTCTATTTTCATAAAGCTTTGAAAAAGTTTCATAAAAAGGTAAACCTCACATTTCAGCCTTTAAATAAAGAAAAGATATACAAGTCAAAATGATAATTGATTAATAAATGATAATATGTATTTCATCTGCTCCATAAATAATTATAGATAGCTTATCTGAATTGTTTAAATGTGTAGAATCCACATAAGCTTGTTTTTCATCAACCGGTCAAAATTTACAGCAGGGCATGCAAATTCAGTCCGTTTTTGGCCAGACAGAAATTGCACACAGGCTGCATGTAAATATAAGTCTCTGTAAATCCACACTCTGACAGCAGGTGGCGCTTCTGGAAAAGCTGAATTAGAGCTGTTTCCCGTAAACTCCGTGGACAAAGCAGTATTGCGATTAAGAACACTTCCTTTTGGTATTACATGGAGCGAAGACGAAAACAAAATGCCATTGAATAGTTTCTGAAGACAGTCATATAATTAATTAATTCATAAATTCATTTGTATAATTCTTTTAAAACCTCCCAGCTTTTCCGCCCTGTTTTCGCTCAAAACGAAACTACTCTGCGTGCTGTGTGCACGTGAGCACGTGCGTTACTTAAAACTTTGCTTTATGCTGGAAAGTATTTATTTATCGCGAGTTGTTCAAATCGCGGTAATCTAATACGGTTTTGATGATAATTAAAAGATGAAAAGGTAATACTAACCGTGGGGAATTGTATCATGATTTATCGTCAAACCGGTAATCGTTACATCCCTAACTTTAACATTAGAAATGTAGCTGAAAGAAAATATGAACAAGTTTATTTATTTATTTTTTCCGTCTAATATTTATATTTTATTTCAGCTTTATTTCAGGTAATGAAAAAAAAAAGTTTAATTTTTGTTTCAGTTTAAGTTAACAATAATAGCTCTGTTTTGGGTGAACTATTTCAAGTCAAGTCAAGTTGAGCTTTATTGTCATTCTGCTGCATGTGGGGACATACAGTGGAACGAAATGTCGTGCCTCACAGGACCACGGTGTTACATAAATACAGGCATACAACAATGAAGTAAAACAGTAAAAAACCCGGAGTAGCCGCTGCGTCCGACCGCGCCGCCATCTTGGATTAGGCTAAGTCATATTCAGCTTTTGTTCTTTGTGACAAAACATTTCTCAATGCCATAATGCATTAAATCTCATTCTCATTACAGAGTATGCATGCACTATAAAGTAGTAATATATTTGTTATACTGCCTTGACTGTTTACTATATATCAACCTTCATTTTTACTTTGATTTCGGGGTAGAATATGACTTAGGCCAGTTTTTGTGGATGAGTCCCAGTCTTTTGTAAAATAAGGAGCTGAGGCAGTGAGTCATCAAGTCTGACCTTATGAACTCCACCATCATTTCCAGCATCTGAACACCTGCCGTTCTGAAATGTCAAGGTGTGTCGCTTCAGTTTTAACCTCACTCTCTCCATGTGTCTCTTTATATTGCCTTCAGCCTTTTCTTTGCATTGCTTTTCACACCTCATTCCCTCTGCCTGTGTCTTTCTGTCCGGATCTCTTTTCACTTGCTTTCTCACACCTTCACCTTTATCTTCCTTCTCCATATCTCTGTCCTATTCACTCTCTCTCATTCAAGAGGCTGGGCTGTCTCCATAGTCTCTCTTATCTTTAACCTTTCTGTCCCTCCCTTTCTCCATTTCGCTCTCAATCTCGTGGCTCTGAGCGATGCCTCACCCAGAGCATCTCAGAAGTGTTGGAGCATCGTAACTGGCAACATGACAGTCCCATAATCACCTGTCAATGCTGATTCATGGACTCTCCTTCTCTTTTTTCACCTCCCTCCTCCTCGCTCTCCCTCTCTCGTGCTCTCGCTCCGGGGCCACGCTGGCACCGCCTCCCTAGCAACGCTCATGGAGGTTGAAACAGCCATAGATGGGGCTGAGACTCACAAGCAGCCGCTCTACTACAACTCTGTGTGTGGCAGAAAGAGTGTGAAGACGGCTTAGAAGGGAGCGCTCGGCACCTCCGGGACACACGAGTGCTCCAGAGGAAATATTTATGACCCGTCGGCAGTGAGTGACCCCCCTCGCGCAGACAGGATCTCCAGCGAGGAGCCACGCGCAGCTCCATATGAGCCGACACTCACAAGGCGCACGAGCAGAGCAGGTTCGGGCAGGAGCGCGGCCGCGGGGAGGAAGTTCTCCTCTGTCATCAAACCCTTTGAGGATTAAACAGCGGGAAAAGAGAGAGAGAGAAACCCCAGCATGAGCAGTTGCAGGAAGAGATGCAAGAGGGAGATACTGAAGTTTGCTCAGTACCTCTTCAGATTTATTACCGGTACACTCAATGCAGGTAAAGTTCGCTGCATTTCCTCATTTTCCAAAGTTTTTCATCTTGGACATTTTGACATTTGGGTTTGATATTTGTGATGCATCCGCATTTGCAATGGCATCTAAAATACTTTGGTGCAAGCTAGCGTTATATACATACAGTAAGTTGAGGCAGAGCAGCTCAAACAACCTGCAGGCATCTCTTAACTCTATTTTGACCTTTGCTATATCCATCTTCTCATTCCTAATCTCCTTAATCATGTCAATTAATCCCAGGCTACTGGCAATTAGGAGGAGGCAAACACATTTTCCCCATCATTTACCAAATATAAATTGATGTGTCAGCTGTTTCGAGGAGAGACAGGCTCTTCTCCATGGATTGCAGCACATTTAGTTATGTTGTCC
The DNA here is from genome assembly GCF_001515605.1 of Sinocyclocheilus anshuiensis. NCBI lineage: Eukaryota > Metazoa > Chordata > Actinopteri > Cypriniformes > Cyprinidae > Sinocyclocheilus > Sinocyclocheilus anshuiensis. The sequence goes on from NW_015549609.1 coordinate 421,842, forward strand.
TGTCTTTGAATATCCTGCTGTAGTATTCCCGGTGTGTCTACAAATTATGTCAAATTGTGTGAAGGTTATTTGGGCAGTGGCTCATATTTCTGAAATATACAGGCTTGTTGCAGCAAATCAGCAATACATCAAAACAAATACATGTAGTGGCTGTGCTGACCTTGATGAATGGGTTACTTGTCAAGATGTTTTCTTTGCATCTGTTAAAAACCCTTTATGTAATGGTCTTATATTTAAAATTAAAATGAATGAAAATATAAACACACACACACATACATACATATATATATATATATATA
>NW_015549609.1:422276-424761 GCF_001515605.1 Sinocyclocheilus anshuiensis
TTATTATAGTATTTATTAGTATTCAATTATTTAATAAATCATAATAATTTACTGAATTATTATATAATTATTCACTTATTATATTATATAATGAATTCTTTATTATTTACAATAAATAATTTTTTTGGAAATGTATTCCAGCCCCAAACACAACCCCACTGTGAACAAATGATTAAATAAAAAATACAAATATACAAATTAATATAAATATATAAAATATTTAAATTAATATCACTCATTTTAATCAAAATAACCTGAAGGGTTATGAACCTAAATTTTAAATATACGAGTGTATATGAAGGTATATAGAGTTATTATATTTATGATTAATTATGCAAATAAATATGTCCCAATCCCTAAAATAACACACTGTTTTAAATAATTAAATAAAAATACAATATAAAAATCTGAAATATTTTAAATAATTATCACTATTTTTAATCAGAATAACCTGAAGGTTTCATTATTATAAAATGTTTGTTTCATTGAATTTAATAGTCTGATATAAGTTCTTCTCTTTGCACTCAGGACTGCAGTTATTTACTGCTTCAGCATGAGGAAGTTTTGTTCCAGCTAATTCAGGCAAAACCTGATAGGATTTATGTGTGATCTGACAGTTTTTGTTTGCTCTTACCCTATATGCTACTGTTTTGCGTTTATTGATTATGGTGTATCTGCTGTGCTTGCGAGGAATATGCTGTGTATCTCTGCAGTTTGTGAACCTGTGTGTCTGAATGTGTGGGAGTGTTTGACAACAAAGACCACGGATGGCAAAGCCTGTCATGCATTGCTTTGCTGGTCTTATTTTATGAATACCATGCATTAGAATGTGTTGTGTACATAATTTGTGCCACAGAGGATTTTTTTCATGTAACTCCTTTACAAAGATAAAAGAACATGCTGTGAAGGCTTGAGTACTGCTGAGGGGTTCGTTTAAGGCGGTCTGATATAGTGTTTGATCATCGTCATCACTGACTTGGAAAGAAAGACTTTTCCTTGTTAAAATCTTGTGTTGATTGGGGTCATGTGTTGATACAAGACATGTCTTCTGTGTTTGTGACAGGCTGTTATCATTTAATTAAGTTTAGCATAGTCAGGCATTTCATTAGGTGCCATTGATCATAATCTGGTTTCATGTTTTTCTGTAAAATATCTCAAGATATAGGCTATTTATTAAGCACAAATCCTTGAGACATTAAGGTTTCAGAGCATATATTTTAAATACGTAGATTTTTTTCTTACCCCTAATTTTTTTCTTGTTTTAAGAATAAAACTCACTAGCTTTATTTAGGTTTATACATTGAAAAAAAAAATACTTTGAAACATTTTCACCCTCAGAAATTGCTAGTAAATTTCACAAATATTACATAGAAACTGCAAGTAACACATTAAATTGTAAAATTTGATGTAGAAGAGGGAAATAGTATCTTATTGGAAGACATACTCCAATATTCATTGTTTTATTGACAAATTTGAAAAATCATTTTACAGTGTACAAGTAAACTTTATGAATGATTTACTCAGAAATTCATGTATTTTTATTATTAATAGATGCTCAGTATAGTGCAAGTCTTTTCACATTCAACCTGTCCCATGATTATGAACAGTATCATTTAGTTGTCTCTTCCACTGCTTAAATAGTTATAGATATACTGCTTTATTCAATACTAATACTTAACAGTTTGCCAAATGGTGATTTAATCGAATTAAGGGTTAAATGCATGAAAAATTAGTCTATCCTGATAGTGATGTCAGCTGTTTGGTGATGATTACCAGAATATATCAATAATGAATTAGAAGTGCTGGAAGGGATTTGGAGGAAGCCCAATGCCAGGTATTCTGCCGAGTCACAGAAAATGACTTTTAATATTGATATATCTGGCAGACTGACAGCTTTACTGACTGTAAGTTGCTGGAGACTGTCACTCTGCCTTCACTTGAAATGCTTGTTAAGGTGCTGTATTGATTTGGCTGACACAATAAGACAATCCGTCTGTAGCTGGATGTAGTACAGTGATCTTGTTTCTGTTTTGTCCTGCTTTTCTGTGTTCTCACCTAAAAGGAACTTTTTACTTTGTAGTTTAAATATATACAAAGCAACTTTACCCAACCTGGAAGTGCAAATTGCATTTTAAGAAGACAAAAAAACAAACAAAAAAAACAGGTTGCATGTGTACATTTGGTCAATATGTGACAAAATGAGTAAATGAGATTGAAAGAAAGAAAGGAAAAAACTTTGCAAAGGGAAATGAGATGGAAAATTACATTAAAGGGGTCATATGATGTTGTTAAAAAGAACATTATTTTGTGTATTTGGTGTAATGAAATGTGTTTAGGGTTTAAGGTTAAAAAAACACATTATTTCCCACATACTGTACATTATTGTTTCTCCTCTATGCCCCGCCTTTCTGAAACGCGTTGATTTTTACAAAGCTCATCGTCCTGAAAAGCGAGGTGTGCTCTGATTGGCCAGCTATCCAGTGCT
>NW_015549609.1:425477-426085 GCF_001515605.1 Sinocyclocheilus anshuiensis
GGACATAATTATGGATTATAATGACTTATACTGTCTTTTGTCTTTTACGCATTGCGTTGCATCGCGCCGCGTAAACATAAAACCATGTCTGCATTTGTGATCGGAGAAATGACAAACAACAAGCACTACTCTACACTGCCCAAAAAACTCGCTTTAAATATAAAAAATATCAAATATAAAAACTCTTTAAATATAAAAAACGTACTTATAGTCTGTGAGTCAGAACAGCCGGCATTGTAGTCTACTCTCCCAGGATCAGGAAACAGTCCTCCATAAAATGTGCTGCACACATCTGAATATTTGGGTTGAAGTGTTCTGGAACAGTGTTGTAAATACAACTTAACCACTGATTTCTAGTCGTGTCCATTTTTGGAAGGCCAAACAAAGTAGTTTCGCTTTCACGACGAAACACAGCGTCACACACGGCGGGCTAGAGTGAGCAGAGGCCGGGGGCTAGAGTGACGAACGGCCGGAGGGCTTGAGTGAGCAGAGGCGACGGGCTTGAGAACGGCGCGGCCGGCGGATTCGACGAAGGAGTGTCCGGAGGGCTTGCGGCAACAACATGTGACGACCCCGGGCTGGACTCCGCTTCGTCCATGGTGAAAGCC
>NW_015549609.1:428886-438142 GCF_001515605.1 Sinocyclocheilus anshuiensis
TTGTTGTATTTCCTCAGCAACCAGCACGGATCAGCTCCAGGCATGACGAAGCGGATATCGTCCTCTTTTGGAAGACCAAACAAAGTAGTTTCGCTTTCACAACGAAACACACAGCGCCTTCACGACATGGCCGCGGGAACAACAATAGTACAGCGAGAATAAAAGTTACGCCTTCTTTCTTTGCGTGAACATTTGGGCGGCGGTTTGCAAATCTTCCCAGATAGTGACGTAGATATGTGGGGGCGTGTTAGAACGAGCCGTTTTAGGTAGGCGTGGTTGACTCTTAACTTTTATAAAGAATATCTCTTTGGATTTGAGACTTTAGTCTTTGCAACTTTACAGATCTTCTTTATGCACCAAGAGCTTGTAACACTCCAAAGAGAAAGGAAAAATTTAAATTGCATCATATGATCCCTTTAAATTCCAAAAACTGATTATCTTATACTTTTCTAAGTAGCCATTTGTGATTTTAGTATGTTTAAATTATCAAAATCTTAAATTTCTTATCTTAAATATCTTACATTTCAACCACTCTTGTAAGGCAAACACTATATCTTTTATCTTTGAAAGCAATGCACAGAGACACTGAATGTCAATAGCTGCTGCTGAAGTGATCAGGAGTGATCGATCACCCCAAAGAATCGGTCAATTATAAAGCCTGACCCGAGCCTGATTCTAATGGGATCTGATGTAGAATACAGCAGAGGAACACTGGAAATCTGCATCCTCGGAGAAATCATCTTACGCTGCATGCTTAGGTTGCATATTTAATGTAATGAAGTGGCGAGTTAGTTATAAAGTGCTGTAGCAATGACGTCATTTTCCTGTGAGGTTTGTAAAATAAGGTCTGTGGTAAACATTGCTTGATGATACTTGACATTTTGATCAGTAAGGTAAACTGCACACACTCCAAATGTTATGTAGTTACATTTTTTTTTAAATAAACATAACTGTTTTACAATTTGTGTTTTTAGTATTTGTGTGTAATTTATGTTGTACAGCAAAACGTCCGAGTACCGTCAGTTAATATTTACCACAGACCTTGTACTCATAAATAAAAAAAAAACTCATTTAAAAACCCCATATGAAAAAATCATGGAAACCCATGGCGAATTAGTCTTCTGGGTTTTGACGTCACGGCTGCAGCGCTCTATTATGGTATTTTATGTAATAAGCTACATAATCATGAATGAGAACTCTAATTGTGCTGATGAAAGGTCTTCAAGATGATGCAAAATTTTGTGTTGACACATTTCCTATTGAAACACGAAGTTGGGTTGGAACAAAGGGTTTGCTCCTTTTTGTATAGATGATATAACTGCTAACAGAATAAAAGCCCCAGAACTCTTATTTTGATTTCATACACTCTTAAAAATAAAAGTTTTTATGGCATCACTGCGAAAACCCCCTTTTGTAACCATTATTTTTAAGATTGTAAGAATAAAGAATTGTTAGTTAAGAATTGTTAACTAAAAGGTTCTTTCAGGAACCCAAAATGCTTATTGGCATTGATGCACACAAAAACAAAAAAAAATGTATAGGGTCTTTAAAATATGTCTTCTCCTTTTTATCCTCCAATGTCTTGATAAAAGATCATAAAGAAAATGAAATCCATGTTTTATCTCACCAGCACTGTAACAGCTCTTGCTATTTCATTGCTATAAATGACTTTGAACAACCTATTACATTGTTTTATACCATAATGGGTTTCTATAATGTTCAAATGTCCCACAGAAAGGACAGTAGGAGCTGTACATATTTCCTCAGGCTTTTGGACCCTGAAGACTTTGAATTTAACAGCTGATTTTCAAGCTACTTGGAGCCAGAGGACTATGTCCAGCTATTTGTCACATTGTGGCCTCGCTCTTAACGCCTAAACGCTCAAAATCTCTCTCTTGTGAACAAATGACATTTGCCTTTTTTGTTTTTCCTCCAGTTTATTGCTTTCTGCTGTCGCATGCATGCACCGCTGCAATATATCACCCAGTTTTTCCAGTTTTTTTGAAAAACTTGGCACGGGATCTGGAACAATGTCTGCCTTTTGTCTTTGAGGAAAAGAGACAAAAATGGCCTTTATTTTTCTAATCTTGCCTGTAAGCATCTGGAGAACTTTCTCTTCTGCTTTATCACATTTTATCTGTCACGCAGACCTCTCAGGTGCACATAGATATAGCATTCAGCGCAGTAGATGGCTATAGATTTCAAGTGATTTGATTTGGTTTGTCAATGCAATTTGCGGAGGTCTCACAAGGCTAAAATCCTTCAACTCGTTGACATTATGCTCTTTCCTCCTTAACTCTCTTTGAGTATGAGGAATTATCAGATGCTCTTCCCGGCCATAATTAGCTAAATAAACCATTTATAGCTTCCATTTCTTTTTGTCTGCTTGCTTGCGTGTGAAACCGTGCAGCTGTGCTTAAGGAAACGAAGGCTGAGCCTGTAGTCGTGTCAGTCTTGTGTTTATTTGGACATTCTTTGCGACATGAGTCGTGTAGGTTTCGTCTCTTTGGTTTCTCGACAGCTATTACCAGGTCATGTTCCAGCTGTCCTCTGAGACGGCGTTCCAGGAGCCCACATAATCCTTGACCAAACACTGAATATTTAATCCAAGATGCCAGCTCATCGTGTCTTAAGTATGCCCTATCACTTCAGTTTGATAGACAGACTCTGGTTACAGCCATGTACGAGTTTTCAGGAAGCTCTAAGTGAGGATAGTGGTGCAGTAGGTTTGTGATCTGAGCAGTAAATTCTTGTTTCCATAAAAATAGTGGGAAATTATCCCAAACGATTGTCCTGTCATTATTTACTCATCTTCATGTTGTTCCAAACCTGTATGGCTTGCTTGCTTCTGTAGACCACAAAGGAGGAAGTTTAGTAGAATGTTCATGCTGCCCTTTTCCTTATAATGAAAGTGAATGGTGACCACCCTTGTGAAAAGAAGTACACTTAAGCACACATTTTATATTAAAGTGCCCCTATTATGGATTTTTGAAAATGACCTTTCATGCAGTGTGTAACACAGCTCTAAGTGAATGAAAACATCCTGCAAAGTTTTAAATCTGAAAGTGCACCGTGTATAAAGTTATTGTCTCTCAAAAGAAAGAGTCGACTCTGAATCATTGAAACGAGTCGTTTTTAAAACGAATCCCAAGCCGTTTCATGTTGACGTCAACATGAAACATTAGCATATTCCCCGCCCACTTGTTGGTCTTTTCTCGTTGGTCTGAATGAAATGCAGGTTAATTTTTTGCCACTAGGTGCCGCTTTTGGAGTGGTAAAAATAGCGGTTTCCCCGGTAACACTGTACACAAAGCAGCAATGCGCTCACAAACTCTGCTTAAAATATGAACCTTTCATAACCCATAATAGGGGCACTTTAAATGCAATTTTATGTCACAGTTTCCCCTGTTTTGTGTTTATTGGACTCTTATTTTGACATTATTTTGTCTTGTGGTTTTTGGCCACACTACAGTAAATGTGGTTGCCAGTTCACCTTTTAGTGCTTAATCCTGTTCTGTACACGTATTCAGTTCAGTCATTTCCAGGAGTGACAACTGCATTCTACAACTGAATTGACTCCTGAAAAATGCAGGTAGTGGCAATCGCATTTACAGTAATTCTACACCGTGTATACTAATCTGAACTGAGAAACTAGTTGCTAATGACGTATGTAATGCAATCACAAGGTGTGTTTTGACTCATTATTGTTGCCATATTTTGCTATAAAAATAGCAAATAAGAGCAAGCCAGTAATAAACTTGGTAGCACTTTATTTTAAGGTCCAATTCTCATGATTAACTAGTTGCTTATTGCATATTAGCATATTGGCTGATAATTAGCACTCATATTAATGCCTTATTCGGCATGTTCTAGATCCCTTAACCCAACCCAATTCCTAAATGTAACAACTACCTTACTAACTATTAATAAGCAGCAAATTTGGAGTTTATTGAGGGAAACCTTTTATTAATAGTGAATATGTGTTCCCTAATCTAAAGTGTTACCATAAACTTAAATCCAAATGCGTTATCTTGGAAATAAGCCGCATATCAAAGTAGCGTGACCTGCACCTGCCTGCTCTGTGAAGTCCATTAACTGGACCGCTTTATGAGCCGAGCCCAAACAACAAGCCCAAGGATGCTTAATGATATCTTTGAAATATGGTTCAATTAAACTGTCGAATATACTGAAGTATTTATGGTAATCTAAAATATACTTTAATGTAATTTCTGTTGAAACTTGTCATGTATTTAAATATATTTGTAATTACACATTTGTAATGGTGAAGTTGCAGTTTAGTACATTTAAAATGTATTAACTTTAAATGCAATATTGATTATAATTTTAACTGTAGTTATTCAAGTACTTTACATGTGATTTAGTATGTTAGTCAAGACATCAAATTTAATGTACTTCCTTAAAGCGCAACAGAAAATTAAAACAATGATTTAAAATGTAATTTAGTGTAACATTTTTAATTTGACATTATTACAAAGTGCAGTTTTTTAAAGTGTGCTAAAGTGTGTTAAGAAACGCTGTGGTTGCTGGAATTTTACCGTAAAAAATACGGTAGCAACGTTTTAGGTTTTACGGTTTTAAAAATACACTTGAGTGACCTTTAATTTTATTATTATTATCTGCAAGTACATTTTTTATATGCTTTTAAGATTAAAGTACGTTTGCAGTGCACGTTGAATTCAATTAAGTGCACTTCTTTCCATAACAGCAGGACTGGCATGAAAAACATCACCATAACAGTGATTGTTCATTAAAGTCATAATTCCCAAAATCTTCTGAATAATGTTGGCTTTCATATGGACAACGGAAACACGGAAAATTACAAAATATCTTATGTTCTACATAAGAAAGTAAATCTATACAGTTTTGGAAAGACATGAGGGTGAGTAAATGATGACTGTATTTTGTATTTTTGGCTGAACTATCCTTTTAAGAATGTATGTAGAGTTAGTTTTGATTTAATTTGCTTATTTTAAAGGGAAGAGAGTTGTTCTTTAATTAAATGAGCACACCTGTAATAATATTTAATATATCTGTTCTCTGAAGGGTTTTATTTATTGTCTGTGGTTAGCTGGCAATCACCCGTCACACTGACTGCCATGACAGAAACCACACAGCACATTTCAAAGAAATATTAATCATGGCTCTTTTTTTAAACTGAGTAGACACTTTAAATGAAACTCAGTTTCTAAATTCCAGCCGCTCGATGTCTGTCTGCTGGACAAAGCAGAGGAAGTAGGGCAGCTTCTCCATATCATATTCTCATTACACCCCCCCTACTCACTTCCACAATATAGAACAAAAAATCTTCCTAGATCAATGTCTCGCAAACATTGTTCTGCAAAGCTTGGATAAGGAAGCTGAAAAAAAAACAAATCCTTGCTGCATGTTTACATTGGGGGGAAAAAAAACGTCTGTTTTTTTCTCTTTGTAGTTTCATTTAGACCTGGGAAGCATAAAGTCTCTGGTGGTTTTACTGGACATCATGATGTAAACGTGCCCTCCAATTATAAACATGCGTATGGAGTGTATCTCACTGTCCTTGTGAAGAGACTTATTTTCTGGCACCACAACAGATTCTAACAGACAGATTGTCCTAAAGCAATTTTATAAGATATAGATGTTGTTGAAGAAGACTCATCTGGTCAGTCTTTTAATGACTACTGAAAAACCAGCTTCTGCTGAATTTATTGTTTAACAATTGCAGGTAACATGTTTCAGGATGTAGGATTCAGTTTTACATTTCTTGTGTCCTACAGCCTTGCAGATTGGTTGAACAGATTGCTTTAGATAGTTGCATCAAAGTTTCATTAATGAGGCAAGTTTCCACAGTAAGAAAGTTTACTTTTTACTTTTAATGCTTAAGTACAAATACATGTGGAAACTTTAAAATTGTATTGTTTAACTATTATAATATTTTGTTTATAATTAATGTATTTTTTTTTTAACTTATTTTAACGTTTAAACATTTTTTTCCTTTCACATATTATGCATACTTAAACTTTACTTGTGTGTAAAATACAATTGTTTTGAAACAATTTTCAAATTAAGAAATTGCTAGTAAATTTCACAAACAGCAAAGTAACGTACATTTTGAAGTAGACAACCTGAAATATAATTTTCTGGTAAAACATACTCCAATAAACTTTGTTTTAATGAAAAAAAATATTGTTAAGGTGTAATTACAAATAATTTCTCAGAGGTTATTTCATTTATAAATGTAAATGTATGCTGCTAAGTAATGTGATACTCTAATGAGCATAAAAATATACAGCACTAAAAAATAGTGGGTAAAAAAAAGTCATTTTAAATTAATATTTTAAATAAATTATTTAAAAAGTGAAGTGACGTGACATGTGGCCATGTATGGTGACCCATACTCGGAATTAGTGCTCTGCATTTACCCATCCAAAGTGCACACACACAGCAGTGAACACACACACACCGTGAACACACACCCGGAGCAGTGGGCAGCCATTTATGCTGCGGCGCCCGGGGAGCAGTTGGGGGTTCGGTGCCTTGCTCAAGGGCACCTCAGTCGTGGTATTGAAGGTGGGAGAGAGACAATCCCTGCCAGTACGAGACTCGAACCCGCAACCTTTGGGTTATGAGTCCGACTCTCTAACCATTAGGCCACAACTTCCCCAACTTTTTAGTAATTCAAAATATTATAAAATGATACTTATAATCAGCATTTCTCCTGACAATGTATGAGGATAATGAACTATTAAAAAAACAGCTTATGATTGTTGCTGATTTAAGATGGTTTAGCTGGTCTTAACTGGTTTAAACTGGTTAACTTAAAACCAGCAAATAAACCATCTTGTTTTGGCTATTTAACTAGTTTAAGCAATTTTTATATTTTTATTGTATTTTATTTTTTAATTAATTAATGTATAAATATTTTTTATTTAAAAAAAAAAAAATTTAACACATGGAAGCTGACTTTGCGTCTGTGTTCATACTATATGACGTCTCCATAAGCAGCTTACTGGGTTTCAGATCCAAGCAGTAGAAGAGGCTGCGTCTTTATTTTTGAATAATCCATGTACCAATATGCTGAGTGTGATCTCTGCATCTCTATTATTGTTGTACCCCTCTATGCAATTACTGATTCCAATCGCGCAGCTGCAAGCTCACAATCCCATCACATGCCTTTTCATACATCATCAATGCTTGTATACTCCAACATGAACTTTGGGTAATGAGTTCAGTTACGTTTTGCCTAGTTTAGTTCAGCAAGAGCCTTTTGCATCCGGCTCGTGTCTCATTAGTATCACAGTGTAAATGGCATCAGTAACTAGTGATGTGAGCACCTTCACACTGACCTTAAGCTGTGGCCCTCGCGCTGGAGTTCCCTGACCTTTGAATCCACAGCCAGAGGAGAAGAGGCTGAAAACATGTGCTTTCCTTGTGCTCTTCTTAGCATCACCAGTCTATGATGTCTGACTTCATGACTGTGTCTTTCATTTTCAAAAATTAAAATTCTGTTATGGTGTTGCAAACCCAGATGACTGGGTGGGTATTGATTGATTGATTGATTGATTGATTGATTAATGTATGTATATATGTATGTATGTACGTATGTATGCATGTATTTATGTATTTATGTATGTGAAACCCAGTTGACTACTTTATTTATTTATTTATTTATTTTAGTGAAACCCAGCTGGCCATTTTATTTATTTATTTATTTGTTTGTTTGTTTGTTTGTTTATTTTAGTGAAACCCAGCTGGCCACTATATTTATTTATTTTAGTGAAACCCAGATCGCCACTTTATTTATTTGTTTATTTCAGTAAAACAGGTGACCACATTTATTTATTTATTTATTTACTGGAATGATGAGGAAAAAAAACATGTATTTATTTATTTATTTATGTGAAACCGTGGACCACATTTATTTGTTTGTTTGTGGACCACATTTATTTATTTATTGTCCTCTTTGGGGCTGTGGTCAGTTACAGTATTTGATCATTTTATCTTGGCCATCCAGAGCCCATTTTCCCATTTTAATTTTGCTTGCATGTTTGGATTAGTCTGTTTCAACACATAGACATTAACAGTAACCTAATTAAACCCTGGTATAATTAATAGCATGTTCTATAAATCATTAGATGATAACAACATCATAATAACAACGTCAGCCTCAGATTACTTTTAACTCTCTCGTGGGTCTTGTTATTATGTACAGTACATCCTGCACTGTACTAAATTTGTGTTAGTGAACACTATGAAAGATAAATATAAATCACTTTCTTAACCCTCGCTGCATCTTCTATATGCTTAAAATGCTGTGTTTTCCAAAAGATTTTAAAACAGGCCTAGTCATATCCAAGAATGTAATAAATATGCATGTTAGTAGCCAAAATAATGCTGTGCTGCATGTCATCTTGTTAAATGTGTGTTTTCTGCGGCTTTGTGTTATTGGTAGCAGATTCAGCGGTGTTGCTTGCCATCCTGAAGGTTTTATCTCAGCCAAATAACATTATAATGAATGGTACATGCTCTTAGGCTTATCTCAGAAATTCTTGCAGCCTTGGCCACAATGCAATCATCTGAGCCTTTCCACAGACCTTTGGGAGCCCAGAGCTTTATTGTTTCTCTGCCATTTGATTCAGACTGCAGCTTCCAGTCAGCCCATTCCAGCCCCTTCACTTACTGTAATCAGTCTTCTCATTTGCACTAATGTTTGTAAATGAGAATCTCTTCAGTCCGCAGAACATAGAGGGTATTTTTAGAAGAGCCCAATGCTTGCTTGACTAAATATCAAACCTTACGTTGAACAGATTAATCACTTTTACCGCCAGTTTGTGTAGAAATTATGTTCCGAAAATTCGGGAGGCCAACCCGGAGGAAAAAAAACTCTTAACCTTTACCCAGCGCTTCCTTTAAGCTAATGGCTTTCTGAACGCCAAGGCCACTGGTCTGTCAGCAATGGAGGTGGTGTGTTCATTCAGCTCATAAATTGAGTGCATTTTATATGTCTCTCGCTGCTTTTCATTCTATCATTTTATTACTCATCCATAAGACTCGTGTCATTATCGCATCTGCCTGCTGCATGCACTGGAAAATGGTTCGCAACAATCTCTTTAAGGTCATCCATTTTCGCTTTCATATGTTCCTGTAAATGCCCTAAATTTTGCTCTCGGGTATTGTGTGTTTGAGCTGTCATTTCGTTGCCAGAGGGTTGGACATTTTGCAAGGCGTTACTTTGTCTCTTTCAGTTTTATTTATC
>NW_015549609.1:438422-439095 GCF_001515605.1 Sinocyclocheilus anshuiensis
TTTTCTTTTTTTTTTTCCCCCCCCCCCCCCCCTTTTTTAAAGTCTTTCGTGCCTCCACGTTTTTGTATGTTACATTCTCAAATGCAAAAGCAGTGGTGTAATGTAACTAAGTATTATTACTTCGTTACACCACTTTACTTTTTAAATCTGGGCTGGGCTTGCTTGTTTGTTTTTAATATAAAAAGTTCTGTTTTTGGCAAATGTAAAAGCCCTTTTTATATCAAAAATGAAATGAAAAAGCCTCAGGCTGAAGGAAATGTAAATTCACGTCTGTACAGTAGAGGGCGCAGCTCAAACAAACCTTTCAGCTGTGCTGCCATTCTGGATTGCATGAAGAATAGGACGCAAGAGAAGAAAGTTCAACACTCTTCAGCTATAATAATAAAAAAAGACAATTTGTGTGAAAAGGAATAAAAGTTGTTGGTGTTTTGCTGATGCTAGTGTTAAAGGTCCCCTGAAATGCTTAGAAACACGCAGCGTTACTCTATGTGTTGACATCATTTTAACTGAAACAGGAAGACAGGGCGGGACATATCAAGCAGCCCCGCCCCTTATTAAAATAGCCAATAGCGTTTGTTTTTTATCATAGCTTGGGCTAGAGCCGTTGAGCTCCGTAAAGCTGCATTTGACAGGGTATGCCAGCCACAATCTCATCCATATTGCTATAAAATAT
>NW_015549609.1:439225-465331 GCF_001515605.1 Sinocyclocheilus anshuiensis
AAAAAAATCGTTGAGCCGTTTTGGCGGAAGTGACGAACTGCAAGCTTTGAATGCTTATATCTTCTAAATGCGAATTTTGTCACTGTTTTGGAGCACACTGCCTTATAGATAACCTTAAGACTAACATATTGATACTAACACCCCAAAAAAATTTAATTTTGATTTCATGGGGACTTTAATTTCATCTGGACGCTGCAGTGAATTGCATGCATAGGTGCATTTTTGTAATTTTGCATAAATGTAAGTACAGTAGAGTCAGGTTTTTCCAATGAGCCTTGGTTGATTTTGTTGCCAGTTACATCAGTATGAACTGTATTCTGAAGGAATTATTATTATTATTATTATCATCATCATTATTATTATGTGTGAAAAGAATGTCATATTTCAATTCCTATGGTTCTTTCATTTCACTTTCATCTGTTTTCAAAGGTATGCTCTGTCTCGTCTCATAGCGAATATTCTGCTTCCATGAATACATATTAAAGCTGTGTCAAGTGCAATTTGCAGCAGAAATGTTTTCCCCACCAGATTTGCATTAGTCAGTGTGCATGGTTTAATGTTAATGCTTATTGATATTGCCTTCACAGCAACAAATTCAAATTAATGACATTCAGTGTCTTTCGTGACAACACTGAATGCCACCATGAAATTAAGAAAAAAAATGATCACATACATGACGCTGGGCACATGTATTAGGAATTATGCTTTTCACTTGCATGGTGAAATTGAAGCTTGTTACATCTTAAACCTTTTTCTAAACATCTGTCTTTATATGTTTTTTTTTATGACAACATAAAATCAACATGAAAACTGAAAGTGGTGAAATTCCAATTACTACCTAGGTTTTACAAAAAATAAATAAATAAACAACGCAACGGCAATGTTGTAATCGAGTAAGTATGTGAACACCAAAATGTGTGAGGTTTGACTAATTAAATGTTTATTAGATATTCAAAGACGATTAAATTATGTAAATATCTGTATCACTGTCAAAATAAAACTCCTTTCTGTTGCCTTTGGGGCTCATAATATGCAAGACTTTTCTTGCTGTGTGATCATACTTTAACTGAGAGTCAATCTTGAGTTAATGAGTTTAATAGTGAATCCTTGACCTTTTCCTCCATATGAAACATCTGTTTCTTTATCTCTCACAGTTTGTTGTGGCAGCATGTGTTCAGCATAATCTGCTCACATTTGTATTGTTCTGTAGATTGTCACAGCTTGAGCTGCAACACACACACACACTATCATACTGTACTGTACATACTGCCATGAATATATTACAGTAGTTTGAGTGCAGTTAAGGGAAGTCAAAGTCGAAAGATGCAATCTATATACACATAAACACATACACACCCATTTAAAAGCCCCAGAAGACAGTACATTCATTTTATGGTTAGAATTTGATACCCTGTTCGGTTTTATTTTGCCATAACATTAAGATGGCTGTAATTTATCCTTTACATAGCTGTGCCTTATTTCAGCTATTAACAGTTGACTGGAAATGAAATGAATGAGTATTTCAGAAACAATAAGAACAAATTAGAAAAAATTCTCAGCTGAAGCATCCATTTGAAATCGGAAATGTGAGTTCAGTGAGACTGTGGAAGCCATTTATTTTACAGTAATGTCTCAGCAAGGTCAGCTGATGTTGATTTTAGAGCACGACTGCGTTATTAAGCGTTATTAAAGCATCCAGTGCTGGACCTTAGTTCTGCACTAAATTATATGCTTAAAGGAATAGTTCAATCACAAATAAAAATTTGGTGAAAATGTACTCACCCTCAGGCAATTTGAGATGTAGATGTTGGAACAGATTTGGTGAAATTTAGCAGTATATCACTTGCTCACCAATGGATCCTCTGCAGTGAATGGGTGCCGTCAGAATGAGAGTCCAAACAGCTGATAAAAACAAGTAGCCTAATTCACACCACTCCAGTCCATCAGTTAATGTCTTGTGAAGTGAAAAGCTGAGTTTTTAAGAAACAAATCCATCATCAAGGAATTTTAACAAGGCATTTTCAACACTTCTGGCCAAAATATGAGTCCATGATCCATGATAACACTTCCTTCAGTGGAAAAGTTCCCCGATGTCATCTCACATCAAAATCCAGTGACATATAGTATTTGTTTTGGACTTGTAAACATTTGTTTTTACTTGTAAACAGTAAACAGTGCTTGATCTGTACATATTTCTCTACTGATTCAGACGAGACGACTTTTTCACTGAAGAAAGTAATATTAAGGAATATGGACTCGTATTTTAGTGGAAAGCAAAGGTTTGATGTTAAAAGCATCTTGATGGATTTGTTTCTTACAAACATGCATCTTTTCACTTTACAAGATGTTAACTGATGGGCTGGAGTGGTGTGGACTACTTGTGGATTATTGTGATGTTTTTATGAGCTGTTTGGACTCTCATTCTGACGGCACCCATTCACTGCAGAGGATCCATTGGTTTATCCAAAATTATTCTGATAAAGAATCAAAAACATTTACATCTCAGATGGCCTGAGGATGAGTCATTTTTCAGCAAATTTTCCTTTGTATGTGAACTATTCCTTTAATACAGGTTTTCCAGTAAGAAATAATATAGCCCCCATAGACCATGAACACATGATGCATCGATCGTTTGTATTGCTAAGGAACAGTTTGTCAAAATCAGACTTTTGAGAATCTAATGCCTTTTACAGATTCAATATAAATGCAAAGTAATGCCAATAATATGGATGTAGTCGGTCTCACTACATTAGGGACTGATGAGCTCAAGGCTTATGAACGGGAGAATTGTCTTCTTCTGAAACACTGTATAATGGCACCAGCCCATGTTCCTGAAGTAAATTACCTCAAAACTGAAATACCAGTTTATTTTCTTGGTTTTGTTTGTCTTTCATATCCTTTTTGTGCTGCTTTAAGCTGTACATTGAATCTATAATTGATTTCCTTATCGGCCACAAAGAGTATCAGTGTTTTATTATCTTGTTCATTCACCTATGGCCTATTTTATGCAAACCTTTATGTCTGTGTATCTTTGAGTGAATTTAACAAGCCTTCTTTGGCACCGCTAGATAATTTAATTATAGCCAACGTGGCCTACACCTTAAAAATGAGACCCGATGAATGAGAGAACGTGGCGTCACCTGCGTTCACGTCGATTTCTAAACAAGGGCAGATACATCACCAACAAAGTCATCAGAGGTCAGAGATCGATGCGCAAAACCTCATTACATGAGTCCGAATTGCTGATTACATTTTTGACATTGACGGGCCACCCTTGGTCACTGTGTTTTGTGGGGGATACATCTCCATGGTGACTATACAGAGCCACACTAGCTAGCAAGGAATTCGCAGTTTTGCTCAACTGCTTAATAATGAGAATTACAGCCATAGATCTCCATGACAGATGCACTGTACCATAAAGACTGCAGGAATAGAACATCTCTCGCCCATATTTCTTATTCGCAAAGAAATATCCTCAAAAGAGTTGGGGAGCCATTGTAAAACATAGCGTTTCTGGTGACAAAGGCAAAAGAGACTTTTTAACTATGAGTAACTGTTGTGCCTCAGAGGCCTGTGTGCGTACATTGTAATTGTTGCTGAATTTGCAGTAATTACTGGCTACTTGTTGCTTTGCCATCATTTTCCAGTAATAGTTCTGTTGATTGCAGTTTAATGACAATTATATACTGTGAGCAGGACCGTGAAAAAAACTGTATATGATAAGCTGTGTCTGCACAACAGACTGTGTCGTCTAATGTATATTATTACAGATTAATGGTAATAGTATTGCAGCGCTGTAGCCAGTCTGTCATCTCTGAGCAAACTAAAGGCTCCCTCGTGGGAATTAGGGAGGATAATTGGTACAGTGCCCCTTCTGTGGGATGGAAGCCAGTTTTAGACTGTTTCTGACTTTTTTTTTATTTATTCCTTCTTTATTTCTTGTAATTGCGGCTTTATGTCTCCCAATTATGACAATATAGTTTCTCACAGTGTAACTTCATATCTCACAATGTGACTTTATGTCTGGTAATTGAGACTTTATTTCTCATAATTGCAACTTTGTCTCCCAATTATGATTGTATTTCACCCAGTGATATCTCATAATGTGACTTTTTATCTCATAGTTGCCACTTTTCCCCAATTATGATTTTATATCTCACATTGTGACTCTCAATATGACTTTATATATTGTACATTAATTTGTTTCTCGTAGTTGTGACTTTATATCTCACAATTGCAACTTTGTCTCATAGTGTAACTTTATATCTCATAGTTTGCCCCTATATCTCGAAATGTGAAATAATTGAGACTTTGACTGTGACTTTACAAGAAATATTCTCAATTATGAAATATAATCACAACTTTTTCTCCTAATTATGACTTTATATTGCAGAGTGTGACTTTAAATGTTGTAATTGAGAACATTTCTTGTAATTGCGTCTATTTCTTCGAATTAGGAATTTGTATCTCAAACTGTGACTTATATATCATAATTGAAACTGTTTCATGTAATTGCGATGATTTCTCCCAATTATGACTTTGTATCTCAAACTGTCTTTATATCTCGTAATTGAGAATATTTCTTGTAATTGTGATGTTCTCCCAATTATTACTTTATATCTCAAACTGTGACTTTATATCTCATAATTGAAACAATTTCTTGTAATTGTGATGTTCTCCCAATTATTACTTTATATCTCAAACTGTGACTTTATATCTCATAATTGAAACAATTTCTTGTAATTGTGACGTTCTCCCAATTATTACTTTATATCTCAAACTGTGACTTTATATCTCATAATTGAGAATATTTATTGTAATTGTGACTATTTTTTCCCAATTATTACTTTATATCTCAAACTGTGACTTTATATCTCATAATTGAAACTGTTTCTTGTAAATGTGACTATTTCTCCCAATTATGACTTTATATCTCAAACTGTGACTTTGTATCTTGTAGAGTAATTGAGACGTTTTCTCGTAATTGCGACTTTTTTCTCACACTTTTAATTTTACATCTTACAAAGCGACTATATATCTCGTAATTGAGAATATTTCTTGTAATTGAGACTTTTTATCCCACTTATGACTTTGTATCGCACAGTGTGACTTTATATTGTGTAATTGAGAATATTTATTTGGACTTTTGTGACCTTTTCTATCAATTATGGCTTTTTCCACAATTGTAACTTATATCTCATAATGTGACTTTATATCTAACAATGTCCCTATTTCTTATGTAAGATGTATCTCACAATTATCTTTATTTATTTATTTTACTCTGAGGCAGAAACAGGCTTCTATAGCATGAGATAATGTGTGCTATGGAGCTTACTCAATTCTCCCAGTATATTCATAGTGGAACATGTGCTCATTTGCGGTGAATATGATTTGGTTAGCAGGAAAAAGGGTATTATAATTGAACAGGGTCCAAGTTAATCCCCATAATGGAGATTTAAAATGAAACACAACTATTTACAACAGAGTTACATCAACAGCACTACCCACAGCTCTGTTAATACTAAATAACATCTATTTACAAATCCTCATACGTCCCCATGCTTTGCCCAAACAAACCTAATTACATTTTTCTAGCACAAGAGCTTATGGGTATTCCTGCATTATGGGATCCCACAAAGCATTTTACAGTGATTTGTTTTTTGAGGAAAAAATTACCTAGCCTGCAGCAAATTCTAAGCAAATTTCTGACTGTAGTATTTTATTGTGAAAAAAGATCAAGTTTGCTGTACTTGTTACAAAGTTTCAAAACAGCTAATGCTTAGCTGGAAGAACTGCATCTAAACAAGCTCATCCTGTGTTAACTGCCACCCAGATAATAGCAGCTTTTCTATTGCTTTGGCAAAGAGAGATATTTCTCTCTCTCGTATAAAGATATGCTTACTTTCCCAAACAATGATAAAACAACGGAAGACATGGTGAACTTTACAGAAGTGCTAGATGAACTGTCATGTTATGGCTAAAAATATTTCTCCTTTTGACCTCACAGTTCTCTCAAGTGCTCAAATCTTGGATTTGGTCACCTTCACTAAAAAAAAGGTCTATGATGTTTTTTTGTTTTTTTTTCTATTCACACTGTCGGGTTCCCTGAGTAAATGTGGCTGGTTAAAGTAAAATTATAACTGGTTCATAAGGAGCATTTCACCTCTTTAGTGACATTGAACACTTGGAGGCAGATAAAACTAACAAAACTTTTTATATTTAACATATTTTCTCTTAAACTTAAACGTACATATAGGTAGGACTATGATTTCCACAATGCAGAAAAAGCGGACAGAATCCAGGGATGTGGAATCCAGGCATAAAAATGAAGTGTAGTGTATTCCATGGAATGTTGCAGAATGTGGTGCATTTTGGAATAATAAATCAAATATCAGGCTGTAAAATTAACCAAATTCAAATAACTATATAAACTAGCATTAGTCATTTTTAAACTGAAAAAAGTGAGTCTCTGAGCACAGTTCTGTCTACAAAACGTTGATTTTAAATAATTATTTTATCATAATCAAAAGATTTTTGCATCCATGTTTTAAAAAAGTTTTTGTGCCGCAATTTACTTGATAACTGTAATATTTTCATTTGATTATATCAAAGATTGATTAAATTACTACGTCAATTGATTATACATGCTGTTTAATTACAAAAAACTTAATGAAAAATGTAAACATAAAACACTTAATTCGGGAAAAAATATATAACATAATTTTGGAAAATTAAACTGACTTCATGGGGCCTAATATATTCATTTTCCTTTGTTATGAGATACAGTTTTTCCTCAATAGCTATGTTTCCGTTCACCTATTTTTATGTGAATTTTGAGAAATTGCATTAAAAAAAACGCTTGACGGAAATGCCAAGTTGTTGCCAAAAGTATTTGATACTCAATGCCAAAATGTAAAATGTGCATTAAAAAAACTTGCACTCAATTAAGTCAGTTTTTTTTAAATATCTGATTAGACGTGCATGAACTATGATCTGTGATGGAAACTTATTTACCAAATAAATTCCTCAATGTGCAGCAAAAAACTTCACACCAACAGATCATGTGACTGTATAACTGGACTAACCAGCGGACCAGTCTCTTCACACAACATCTCAAATGTTGTTTTAATAATTCTGAAATGCCTAAACCAAAGTCTGTCATCAAAATGATTTTGGTATAATCACCTCCCAGAACTGTCACACGATTGCATTACCAATCACCAGGGATCCAAACACAAGATAACCGCGTTTATTACATTTCGCTTGCGCTCTGAGGTGCAAATAATTTATTAAAATACAAACAAACAAAAAAATAAATACCCACAGCAGTTTCTCCTATTGCAGCAACTTTTATTTTTCTTAGTGATATTTGCCACCAGTTTAACAGAAAGTTAAGAATTTATTCTCTTCAACTCACTTAATGGAAACGGTGCTTTATTCGCAAATGTTTTACGCGATGTTACAATTTTGTGCATAAGTTAAATTCGCAACTTTGGATGGAAACAGCTTATGGCAGGCAATCTTCTCATCACTCAAGTAAACTTTCATTTTACAAGCTCATAAAGCTATTGACGTTGCCAAGGTGCTTTCTGTTCAAATGCTTATATGTGTTTAGCTCTAACCACGAGGTAAAACATCAGACTCAGGAGACATTCATAGTAAGCTCTGCTCTATGCACAATGAAGCTATATTGCACTTCCCACAGCTCCATACTTAATTTAGGAAGCTACTTGAATTGAAAAATTGACCTCCTATGATGATCTGCAAAACCAAACCAGTGTTTCTCAGCATGGCTATAAAAACATCAAGTGGCAAAAAATGGCATTAGAAGAATAGATAATGGCAATAATCATATTAGTCGTTTACCCGCGAGGCACAGTGTGGGGAGTTATTTCACATCTAGTGTCGAATAGCAGGAAACACATTAACAAACTGTGAATTTTGACGAGTTGCATAAGATCATTTCTTACTACATGACTCCCTGATGAATTTCTCTAGTTACTAAGTCTGATCGCTGTAAAGAAGAGAAGCATGAATGACTGTGATGCTGTTGTACTAACAAATGATGCTGCCATTTACTTAATATAAAGCAGAATATATTAAATGAATTCTTGAATATTTCATCAAATTGGTTGATCATTGTTTGATGATTTGATCTGTGATTATATAATCATTTATTAACTGTGTACAGTAATGAACTGTAGACTGAAATACTCAAATGTTAGGTTTAAAAAAAAAAAAAAATGTTTTCTATCTCCCGGAAATAGCCTACAAATTTCAACAATGCTCAGTTCTCGGGTTTGTAACGAGAGCCTCCACTCAGATTCATTAGATCAAAATGTCTTTCACATTAAATGAGATCCCATTTCCGTCATTTAATGCCCAAGACATTGCAGATTTAAAAAGGCTTTCATCAATACAATCAGCATTGGTTTCTTTGCTTTAAACCGGCAGAACTGCAGTCTACAGACAGCTCTCACTATCATTTTGAGCGATCATATTTCCTTTGGGCCCTGAAGCCCCCCGGCAGTGATGCTGGTGCAAATTGTACTTGAAGAAGCCTCTAGACAATTTAAGAACAATTATGTGTTCTTATACCAAGCAATCAATGTGCTCATCCACGGTCAGGACAGAGACATAGCATGGTTGAAAATTAGGCAGCAGACACAATTTTTGGACAGATGACCAAATTAAGAGAAGTTTTCAGGGTTTTCCCTGGAGGACTGTGAAGGTCCTGCAGGGTCTCTGCATGAGGACAGAGAACATACTGGTTTTTCTGTAAAAAAAATATCTGTAGGCCTGTTTCTATTTTTAAGCCAACCCAGGCTCATTGGAAAGAATGCAAGACTGCAAAATAATATTGCAATGTACGTTTCAATGTACATTCAAAGTGAAATGTCCAGTGAGTGGCGCTAAAAGCGCATTCAGTTTTGTCCGAAACGCAATCTGGCATGTTTTATTACATTGGTTGTTGTACGTATCATTGCATTTTGGAAATTAAATGTCTGGTGAGTGACACTAAAAGGTTAATGCTCTTCGCATTTGAAAATATTGCACCAGCTACTAAACCCTACTCGATACTTAACCAATAGTGTTAACAAAAGCAAACGTGAGATAAAAACATTTTAGATTTATTGTACAAGTCTTTGTGATCTTTTATTGTGACTCATGTTTCACAGGACTCGTAGTCAAGCACTCCACATCACAAGTGCAATGCCATACCAGGTGCGCTACAGAGCAAGTTTACTGCATCAGAAAAGCTATTCACATGGAACTGGTTATGTGATGCAAACATCAAAATGTATTTGTTTACAAATCATGCATTATGGAGAAAGTGTTTTAAGAACCTAACATACTATTGTGCATGGAACCACACAAAAATAAGTCTTTATGTATTGATAATCTGCCTCTCTAATCATAATTTTTGTAAAAAAGGAATAAAAGCCGTTGGTGTTTTACAGCCACAAGTGTTCATTTCAGCTGGAAACTGCAGTGAATTGTATGCATAGGTACATTTTTGGAGCTTGCATTTGCACAAATGTTGGTAGAGGCATGATATTCAATGAGCCTGCTGTTTTAAGCATTATAAAGTTAATGTAAGTTAATTAAAAAAAAACAATAATTTATTTTTTATTTAATTTATATTATTTTATCATTATATTATATTATATTATATTATATTATTGACAATGTTATGACAATAAAATGTATCATTTAATGTAGTTATATAATCTAAAAAAAAAATCACAACAAGACTTTGGACAATTAATTTTGCGGTT
Source organism: Sinocyclocheilus anshuiensis (assembly GCF_001515605.1). Classification (NCBI taxonomy): domain Eukaryota; kingdom Metazoa; phylum Chordata; class Actinopteri; order Cypriniformes; family Cyprinidae; genus Sinocyclocheilus; species Sinocyclocheilus anshuiensis. The sequence goes on from NW_015549609.1 coordinate 449,005, forward strand.
CAACCTTTTAGTCAGTGCATTTGAGAAATATATGCATTTGTGCTATTAATATGTGCTTTTTCTTCTGTTTCATATTAAGTATGTTTACATGGGTTTCTTATGAGGCCACATGTATGGCTCTCTGAAGTCTCCTTATGTCGCATCTCTCCACTGATAGCCTGCTTTCACTTTATATTGCAGTACTTGTGTAACCGGTGCTGAAGATGCAACTCCAGCGTTTAGTGAGTCTATTGAATCACGTGATGTAATGGCCAGTGAAAGGCAGCCATGAGTCATTGTGACAGGATGCCGTTCCCTGCGGTGCAGATGGCCATTACATGCACTGCACTCAATGTTAAAGAGCATGATGGAGGATTATTTTGGCTTTCGAGACCTAACTATGTCTATTATTATAATCAGCATATTTTAATAGACATGCATCATAAATTATTTATTATAATCAATTATAAAAGAAGTATGACAGCTTTTCAGTGTCACTATTAACAGTTTAACTGCTATATATAGCAGTTATTTAATTTGTCATGTTTGAATGTGCTGCACATGCTTTAACCATGACAGAGCCAATGTGTTTTCAGGTAAAGTTCTGTGGTTTGTAGAGAATTACACTGTTTAATTTATTGGAGTAGGTTTTACAAGAAAATACTATTTACATTTTTTTTTTTTTACTCTAGAATTTCATATTTTATTCAGCATGTTACTTGCCCATTCTATGTAATTACTTGTGAAATCTACTAGCAATTTCTGAGTGAAAATTGTTTCTACACAGTGTTCAGTGCATACTTGTAATGAGAAGCAATTATCAAAAAAAAAAAAAAAAAGAGAGATGTTTTTAGGGTTCCCTGCATTTTTTCGTCAAAATAAATTATGGTTTAATGTTTGAAAATGTAGAGAGAAAGACAGCAATAAATATTAGTAACAGTTGAAAATTGTCTATATTTATATATCTATATATATTTAAACTATTTAAACAAACTTTCTTTGTTTTTAAGTAATATTATTTTTTTATTTTTTTATTTTTTATTTTTTTTTATTGCCATATTGATATATATTCACAAAACGTTCGCCAAATTGCGCAGCCCTACAAACAATTACAGCTATTATTTATTTATTTATTTATTTTAAATTGCCTTATTGATATATATTCACAAAACTTTGGCCAAATTGTGCAACCCTACAAACAAGCACAGCTATTATTTATGTATTTATTTATTTATTTTAAATTGCCATATTGATATATATTCACAAAACTTTGGCCAAATTGTGCAGCCCTACAAACAAGCACAGTTATTATTTATTAATTAATTAATTTATTTATTTATTTATTTATTTATTTTAAATTGCCTTATTAATATATATTCACAAAACTTTTGCCAAATTGTACAGCCCTACAAAAAAGCACAGCTATTATGTATTTATTTATTTGTTTGTTTGTTTATTTGTTTGTTTGTTCGTTTGTTCGTCACATTTTAAATTGCAATTAGATTTTTTCAAACTGTTTCCCCTAATAACAGTAATGCTTAACACAGTGAGAATTTCTTGTAAATTCCATCCATTTATTTGGGATTGGTTCCCTCATTTTGAAAATCCTAGTTGGCATTAAGCCCATTCTAGTCCAGTTCCCGAGCTCCAGAAGCAGGAAATTAAGTCATTGATTTGGAATTGATCCCGGTCACAGAAGGACTCACAGGAGCCAGTTCCAGTCACTCCCCACCTGACCTGCGTCCTACTGCTTCATAACACACCTACTGTATGCATACTGTACAGCACATCTTTTGTCTGAGTGACGGACAACCCTGTGTATGTATACAGTGTGAATTATTTAGAGGCAAATAAGATATACAAATAAGGTACTATAAATAAACTGAGTGAATAATTTATGAACTCTGATCCTTGCTTTATTATTATAGAATTAAATAAGAACCTGAAGAGGCAGAATCTCTAGTATTGGCTTTCATTTATTTTTATTTTTTGTATAGTTTTGAGAGTTTAAGTATAGAGGTCAAGTCGTTTATTACTGTCTAGCAGATAGCACTTTAGCAGCCTTTAACACCCTCTTAACACCCTGAATGTTTCCTCAGCTCTTATTTTCACATCACTGCAGACCCAAGGCCTCCAGCTATATGGTTTCCATTGAACAGCACAGAAATATTACAATGCATATCTCCCAAGGTCCAGGGAGATCAAGATTTAAAGAGCCAGTAAACTCAACTCTAGTGGTTCATTTATCATTCCTGAAAGGCTTTTCCTTCAGGTCCATGTTCTGTAGAACAAACCTTTTTTGAACCAAGTAGCTTTTCATTTGTTTTTATAAGCCACAATAAGCCAGGATAATTTGAGCTTAATTATTCAAATGAATTAAATTAGGTTTTTAAATATTAAAAAGAAAAATGACTGAATACCCGGTGAAATACTACGATTCCATTCAGAAGAGAATTCCACCAATCAGAAAAAAAAAGTCACTGTTGCCATGGAAATAGGAATCTTGCTCACTCCCTCAGACCATTTTATTGAATAAAACCATGATGTAAATTTTATACTTATTATAAATTGAAGTCAGTATTTCAGTTTTATAATGTATTATCATTGCTACACTAAAACTTTTTTTTTTTATCATTTTCGTTAATTGAAATAAAGCTGAAATAAAATTAAATATAATTATTACAGGTGCATCTCAATAAATTTGAATGCCGTGGAAAAGTTCATTTATTTCAGTAATTCAACTCAAATTGTGAAACTCGTGTATTAAATTGCCAACTATATATTGTTTTTGTTATATATATATATATATATATATATATATATATAAAATTTAATTTTTTTTAGTGTTGTTATTGTTAATTAAAACAAAAACTATTAAAAATAATTTTTGTTAATTAAAATGAAGCTGAAATAAAACTTAATTATTAGATGAAAAATGTAACTTGCACAGCTTAAACAAAAAATTTGAAAATTTGCCTTGGAGACTAACTAAAATAAAAATAAAACTGAAATAAAAATTAGTCAGCAATTTTATTGTGAATCATTGCTAGTTTTGCCATTGTTAGATTTTGCCATTGCCATGATTTTTTTTTTTCTCAGTGCAGTGTTGTTATTGTTAATTAAAACTAAAACTATTAAAAATAAAATGACTAAAATTAAAGATAAAAAATAATACAAATAAAAAATATTAGATGAAAATATTAAACTTACTGTAGCTTAAACAGAAGTTGCTGCCTTGGCAAATAAAAATACAAAAATAATACAAAAATTACTAAAACTAAAACAGAAATACAAATAAATTAAGCTAAATAATCATTTTAAAAAAACGAAGTAAATTAACTTATGCACTGGAAACTAGTTTCACCCAGAAACTGCTAGTAAATTTCACAAACAAATACAATGAAATGACAAGTAACAAAAAATACAAAAAAAACACTGTTTCAGTGCGATTTTTCTTCAGGTTTAATACTGTAGGAGAGGGATGCTGACAAATCCACAACCTTATTATTATAATGAGTTCACATTTCCCCAGGCATCTGACACAGTCCACAGAACGTGTGTTTGAGATGTCAGACGCTGCTTGTCCTTTATCATGAAGAACATAGTGGCTTTGACGTCATTTTCATACAGATCTACCCCAAATCTCCTTATCAAAAAACCAACAACATTATCTCATTCCCCCACTAAAATGTTCAAACACATGTAAAGTTGACTGATTCACCCGTATCGGGTGATAAAACGAAACAGCATCACTGGAAATCAATATTAATAAGCTTGATGCATAATTCAGGTATGCATTTCTGCCAGTCAGGTTAGCCTCGTGATTAATTCATGGCCGGCGTTAGATACACAGCCGTCCTCGTTTTGTAATCCCTAGACTTTACTGTCCATCATCAGACGCATGTGTGCACTGCATTCATTCACCGGATTCAGCGTTATTAGTACCGATAACAACAGCAATGCACATTTTGCCGAACTGTTTGCACCATTAATCATCAAAATGTGTCAACACGTCCATCTTAGACGCTTGTAAATAAATTAGGGTGGTGTCCTGCTGGAACACACTGTTGTTCCTGTCATCTTTTGAGTGTGTTCTGCAAGAAAAAAAGGACAGGACACAGGCTGCATGGACAATGTGCGCAGTATGAGTCATTTAGGGCTCATAAACAGGAGTACAGTAGATGTTTGTGTGTAATTGGGGAACAGAATATGTTAATAAGATGAATAGATCATTGAAATGGGTTCATAAGTGTTTGGCATATAATAAGAGGCATATGGAGGGAGTTCAACTGGACAAATAAGGGAGAACATGCCATATATTTTCATTAGTTAATATGACATATTTCTGTGTATTTTTTGTGTGTATTTGTGTGAATATCACTGTATAGCTGCTTTACCACAGAGCCTTTCCTGATCAATATCTGTCTCTTTGCTGACTCTCATCCCCCTTGTTTACTGTTGTTAGGTCTGACAGGCTTTCTTTCTAGCGCTTCTTCAATCATTGTCAAGTGTGGAGATTGAAGTGATTTTATTGATGGATTTCCCTGAGGACTGACCCCGTTTACTTTCTTACTATAATGCCAGATTACAGTCTTATTGTAAGTGATTTCTCAGTGCATATTATTCTAAAGAAAAATAAATGTTTGTATTGTCTCACAACTGCTCTATCTATCTATCTATCTATCTATCTATCTATCTATTCTATCTATCTATATAGATAGATTTTATTTCCAGACAGGGCGTGGCTATGACGCAACGTACTCATGGGCGTGGCGTGCTTGACCTCCATCGTTCATCACTTCTATACTTTACAGTAGCTGAAGAAGCAGAGTATATCCGTGGCTTTTAACATTTTGTGTTCTTCGGAGAAAAGACTTCAAATACATTTTATTCATGTTACTCATTTTTTTGAAATACGTCCACTTTGTTTTCTCTATCTATCTGTCTGTCTGTCTATTTGTCTATCCGTCCGTCCATCCATCTGTCTGTCTTTGTCCCTATTTTACAGTTTGTTTATTTATTACTTTTGTTGACAAAAAAAAATTGTTATTAAAAATACCATGTTGTTGTTGTTGTTGTTGTTGTTTTTATTTACTAATTAATAATAATTATTATAATTATTATTATTAATATTTAGTAATTAATTATAATGTTATTATAATTATTGTTATTTTAATATAACAACAACAACAACAGTAATAATACGTAGTAGTAGTAGTAGTAGTACTTACTAATTGTTGATTATTATTATTATTATTATTATTAAGGTGTGATTTGTTGGAAAAATTGTAATATTAAAAAATAATTTTAAAAGTTTATCCTTGTGACGTACCACTATCACTACTACTACTAATAAATGTAATACATTTATGAAATAATTAATTGTAATTGTTACAATTAATTATTTCATAAATGTATAAATGTAATGTAAATGTAATAATTGTTATTATTAATATATACTGTATGTATATACTATAGTTTATTTATGAAAGTGAGGATAGCAAAATAAAGCAAACTGTGACATATTATACCCAAAAATTCTTCATACAGTAGACTACCAGTAAAATTGATTAAAAAAAATGTGGGACTAAAAATTTTTCATACACTTTGACCTGACCATGTTTTGCTTAAGTGTTATCTGATATCATCAAGATGAATTTGTTCTGACACAGTTTAACTCTGAATTCTTGTCATATTTTATTACCATTTTCTAAACTATAGCGAATAATGTGTCAAATGTTGAAGGTGTCTCAATAAATTTTGGTTTGACTGTACAGTGTGCTAAGGTGTGATTGGTCAGTAACATTTAAAGGCGTGGCTTAACTAAAGGTCAGCTGAAGACATTTTTACACAAGCAGATAAAAAGTCTGATTCCTAAACCAGTATCTGTGCTCATCATGCCGCACTCTGTATTTACATTTTTCACAGAACTCATGCAAATAGGTTTCATACATCTCACACACATGCATTTGCATAGCAGTGGCGTTAACTTTGGCATGGCATCGATGTGTAAAAAGAGCGCGGCAGGAGTCGGCAAGCATACGCACGCTAAGTGCTCCGTTACAGGGTTGAGCTGTAGGCAGGCATACTGGTTACAGTCAGTAAGTTATATCCAGAAGAAAGGGTTTCCCAAGTGTGCTTGAATTGCAGCATGCTATAAATAGGTAAAACGCTTACTGTAGCCTGTGAGGTCTAATGTACCTGTGAAATTTGTGCTAATTTTCCTGAGAGCGGCTCAGCTGTGGCTGCTGGTAGCTGTTACCCTTTTACTGGTATTTAGTGTCTGTCTTTAGGTTCATTTGACTTAAAGCTTAAAACGTTTGACCACCTCTCGAGTACCCAGACTCTCTCACACGCAGACAGCATGGATCAGCACAGCTTTGCTTTGTGACAGCTCACGATCTACAAGGGCCACAGCCACTTACCGTCAGAGCCAGTGAATTACAGCCATGAAGGATCTGTCAGCCATGTGAGTGGCTCTGTTATGCGTAAAAAACCTCCAGCTGATGCCGTACAATACTGCAACATACATCATTGTGTCTGTGGATTTTTCACATGATGGATGAGGCTGTCGGACGCTGCTGTCCTTCTGTTTTGAATAAAATTAAACCGTAGATCTATGATCTCGTTCTTAGATTCAGTGTACAGTATCAGAGGATTTTAAATGAGAGCCCATGCTCTGTTTTTCTGATCAAATGCTTGGCTGCACAATTTTATTAGTCAGAAAAAAATAGTGCATGATGGTGTAATAAAACTGGACAAAAACGAATTAAAATGTTTATGAAGAGAAATGGAAATGGAGATTTGAATTTATTGCTTAGTGCAAAGATGTGCGATAACATTAAATTGATTCCTGAACTAATATTGCTGTGGATCAATTAGCTAATATTAGCTGCTTAAACGAACTACATAATTACACTGAACAAAATTATAAACGCAACACTTTTGTTTTTGCCCCCATTTTTCATGAGCTGAACTCAAAGATCTGAGACTTTTTCTATGTACACAAAAGGCCTATTTCTCTCAAATATTGTTCACAAATCTGTCTAAATCTGTGTTAGTGAGCACTTCTCCTTTGCCGAGATAATCCATCCACCTCACAGGTGTGGCATATCAAGATGCTGATTAGACAGCATGATTATTGCACAGGTGTGCCTTAGGGTACACTACAAGTGTACATTCAATAACAATCAGCAGTACTTTAACCATAATTCAAAGACAGTAGAAGTAATTATGAAATTGCATATACAGATGTACTTAAATCCTACTTAAGTGGGTAAAAAAACACACTCTTAAGTTCATCCAATTGCATTTTTATATAAATTTAAACTAATGCATTTTCATTTAATTGTAAATTACGTCCAATTAAGTGTCCAAAAATATTATGTTCAGTTTATATTATAAGTGCTCTTTTTAAAAGTATGCTAAAGTGTACTTCTTTTTCACAAGGCACTAGAGATTAAATTATATTCAAGTACTGTACATGTGCTTTAGTATGTTAGTCAACATATCAAAATAAGTGTGCTTCTTTGACAAAAGATTAAAATAATTATTAATTTTTATATAAAACTTTTTTAAATAAAACTTTTTTTAAAGTGTACTTAAGTGTGTCAAAAACATAGTCATGAAAGTTCACTTAAGTTACACTTTAAGTACACTGATATGGCATGTACAATTTATAAAAATATACTTTTAAGATTTGAAGTACTGTACACTACAAGTGTACATTCAATAACAATTATTTGCACTGTTTTTTTCACAAGGATAGTCCTTTACAGGAAAATTGAACAGCATCGAAGAGTCCATTCCAAACAAATAGCCATAGCGAATAAATTTTGCATTTTAAATAATCAAATCACCAACAGTGACAGCAAACATAGTGATGAAAACACAGTGTCAAAAACATCCCAGTTCTTCTCACTTCACAGATTGTGCATTATCCCTCACAGCCATGTTTTAATTCATGAAAATGGGTAACACTTTAGATTAGGGACCAATTCTCACTATTAACTAGCATGCATATAACTAGCATATTGGCTGTTTATTACTTAAAGCACACATTAATGCCTTATTCTGCACGGCCATATTTTAGATCCATTAATCCTACCCCATAAATAAGCTGAACACCTTACTAACTATTAATAAGCAGCAAAATAGGAGTTTATTGAGGAAAAATTTGTAGTTAATAGTGAGAATTGGTCCCCAAACTAAAGTGCGACAGAAAATGTAAGTATGGCATCTACCTTGACTAAAGTGCATGCACAAAGATGTCTTTTGGTAAGACTAACCATACCAATTGTTCTCAAAGCTTCTGCTGGTCATGAACAGTCGCTGTCCGTGGTGCTGAAAAACTCTCTCTGCCTTCACCACATATGAACGTCTTGTTAATGGACTCTTAACATAGAGGATTAGTTATTTTATAGCATGTTGATTACAGTTTCTGTGTCTCTGGTTACTTGAAGTAAGAGGAAAAAACCCTACCAGAAAATATAATAATTACGCCACCTAATAGAATCTACACCACAGATTTTATTTTATATTTGCACTGTTTTTTTCACAAGGATAGTCCTTTACAGGAAAATTGAACAGCATCGAAGAGTCCAAGGCCTGTATTAGAAGCAGTTGTGAACCAAAACAAAAGATCCCATGTAAAGCACCTGCTTCTGAGTGTGTGAAGTCCCTCGGTGTGTGTGTCCTTTGAAGGCCACTGTCTTAATTTGGCTGTAATTAGAAACAGCAGGTCATTATTCTCATTAGCCAAAGAGGCATGTGTGTGATGGCATAGCCGAGTCTGCTGGCCAGGGCACCTGCTGCTGAGAGCAGTTGGCAGTTAATACTAACTGCACCAACACCAGCAATGCCAATGCTCTCTGAGCCTGGATTCACACATGGCACCAGCTATATGCTAATCATTTTAGAGCTTTTCTGCTCATCCTGTAAGGGTAAGGCTGTCTTTTTGTGTTTTGTTGTAGGGTAATAATCTGATAATTTTCTGAATTGGTGGACTCTAGTTCCATAAATCTTCAATTTCAAAAACATCAGGTGATGTTATAAGCTTACAGTTTTGTTTATCATACTTATTCTAGCATTTTTTCATTCTGAACCCTCAATTTTTCTTCTAGTACGGTATGAAAGGCATTTTAAGAGATAAAGGTAGTGAAGGACATTTGTATATGTTTATATGTAATTATATGCAGTTTTAATGAAGAACTAGATTAAGATTTAGAAATTCAGGTGGTGAAAATGGTTAAATGAGGTCCACATTTGTGTTACAAGATTGCCCTCTATTGTCTAAATTGAGCCTTGCAGCAGTATTTCAAGATGAACACTTGCTGGCCTGAAGCAACTTAGGTTTTGTGTTGCTCCAGAGATTCTCTATGGGGTTCAGGTCTGGTGAGTTTGCTGGCCAGTCAAGCACACCAACACCATGGTCATTTAACCAACTTTTGGTGCTTTTGGCAGTGTGGGCAGGTGCCAAATCCTGCTGGAAAATGAAATCAGCATCTTCAAAAAGCTGGTCAGCAGAAGGAAGCATGAAGTGCTCCAAAATTTCTTGGTAAACGGGTGCAGTGATGTTGGTTTTCAAAAAACACAATGGACCATAAAGTGCATGCACAAAGATGTCTTTTGGTAAGACTAACCATACCAATTGTTCTCAAAGCTTCTGCTGGTCATGAACAGTCGCTGTCCGTGGTGCTGAAAAACTCTCTCTGCCTTCACCACATATGAACGTCTTGTTAATGGACTCTTAACATAGAGGATTAGTTATTTTATAGCATGTTGATTACAGTTTCTGTGTCTCTGGTTACTTGAAGTAAGAGGAAAAAACCCTACCAGAAAATATAATAATTACGCCACCTAATAGAATCTACACCACAGATTTTATTTTATTTTGTAACCTGCAATTGTTAACTTAAAGAGCATTTTTTAACCTAACTTAACCTATAAAAATTTGTTCTGTTGGTATAAATGAATGTATGTAGGTTGATTAAGTGATGGCAAATGTTTGTTTTTTTGTTAACGTAGATGTTACCATTTTTAGGTTGCCATATTTTCAGTGCAGGTAGTTCGCTTGTCAAGCCTCAATGATTGCGTTCAGATTTTGGACTATGGAAATCTATTCCAAAGGGTAATTTTAAATACTTTTTGAAGGTTATTAAATGTTTACATTTTTCAACCCTTCTCTTCACCTCTGTATCAGTAGAAGTTAGTGTACAAAGTTTTACTGAAATCTTTCATAAATCTCCACCCATCTCATACATACGGTGACTGAGAGATGAGAGAAGTTCAAAGCGAGCAGGGGGAGAGAGGCACCTCTGTCTGCCTTCATTCTGTTTTGCAGGGACCTTGAGATCATTTCCGCACACTGAGCTCACTAAATTGGCCATTGCCACGCTCAGAAAATTGGCCTTTGATGACGCTTCTTTGTATTGAATTGGCACAGGGTCGCAGGGTTCGTGGATGAACGGAGGTGTGGGTGGAAGAGAAGGATGATTTGAGTGTATCCGTGTATGTGTGTGTGACTGACTGTGTTTAGAGGTGAGCTGAACTCTCCAGCTGCTTCAGGTGAAGCTCGATGTGTTTGTACATGTTGAAAAAACTTGTGATGGAGCTTTATATGACGTTTTCTGACACTTTTATCACCTTCAAGGAAAACTCAAATGTTTTCATCAAATAAACCAATGAATTTCAACTGGCGGGCTGTGACCCAACAATTGGTTTGCTATGGGAAAATGGTGCTAACTAACCATATGAGCATGCATAGTATATGAAATAAATAAATAGAAAAATAGAAATAGAAACAGAAAGAAAGAAAGGTATTTGGAGCCAAATTAGGCAGATGCCAACATAGATAGCTTGTGTGACATGCCCTCACCCTAAAAAACGTGAACAAAACTATGATTAAAAAAAACACATCCGAGTTACATTAATAACAGATTAATTTGCGGGATAAGGTTTTGCATCAACCGTGATCAATCTTAATAATCAATCTTAATATTCTTGCTTTTTTTTTTTTACCTGTGCAGTTCACGGTAATAAAAACATTATGAAATAAAATATTTAAAATGTTTTTGAATAAAATAAAATAACATTAAATAAAATTAAATTAAATGTTTAAAAAAAGATGTACCTATATATGTAATGTAAATAAAACGTGATCCTGTCAGGGTTTTTGTTTTAATGCAATTATGAATGTGTACTTAAATTTCAGACTCCCATAGGATGTTTAAAATAATATTGTTGCCAAAGGACAGATGTGGTTTGCCTAGTCTATGATGGTGATATATTGAGCTGTGCTTATGGTTATGGTTATAGAACACTATATGGATATTCTACATCTTGCCTCATACTGCCACTGTGTGGTCATACTGGGATATAGTTTTGTTCCTTTCAGCTGTTAGATAAATTGTTGAAATAATAAATGGTTTTCTGTAATAATAGTTGTGTTTTATATTTTATATTAGTCTTTAACTACTATGTTCTAACATTAAATGCATGCTTGCAAACTATGGATTTACTGTGTAACATTTATTGACAATGAGTTTGAGGAATGGTTAGGAGTAAGGGTAGGGTTAGGGGTTAGAGTTTTGGGGTTTTGAGGCTAAGAGTCTCAGTTACGGTTAGAGGTAAAGTTATTCGTTTAACCACAAATTGCTTGTAACTGCAAGTTAATTAAATACAAGTACTTTAAATGTAACTACAGTACACCAACATGTATGTACATAAAAAGTATATTGTATCAAATGGCCACATAAGATAAAGAGTGACCTAAATAATTTCAGCATTCAATCTTTTTTTATTTTATGATTGATAAATTAAGAATGATAATAATAAATGGTACAGATTTGGATACTGAATTTGAGTATTACTGTTTGATAGCAGCTTACTTTAATACTGGTTGCAAATAAGAGATAGTTTTAAAGTATAGCTTCAAGTTAGGTTTGCTGATATATATATATATATATATATATGCAAAATTTATTCGCTATGGCTATTTGTTTGGAATGGTTCATTTAAATTCTTTAAATTCTTAACTTTCTTAATATATATATATATATATATACACACACACACACACACAAACATATACATATATAAAGTCTATTTTGATTACTGTGAATTTGACAGCATTGAACTCAGAAAAAATATGTCTTATGGGCTATTAGATATATTTTATAACATACAGATTGGTGAATAAATTGTCATAATTAGTTAAAAACGATGAAAATATTTAATGTTTTGTCTCAAAACTTACATTGGACTAATTTCTCTTTAAATTCCAATTCAACATTCACGTGGCCAAAACCCCAATTCAATTTGCACTCCACCTTATGAGCTAAAAATAAAACATTATGAAATAAAATATTTAAAATGTTTTTGAATAAAATAAAATAAAATTAAATTAAATTCAATTAAATGTTTAAAAAAAGATGTACCTATATATGTAATGTAAATACATTAATAAATTGAATACATAAATACATTAATAAATAAATAATAATATAAATACATAAATATTTATTTATTTATTCATTCATTCATTTTACAATATGCAAACTAATTCACTTGCAGGGTAAGGTTTTGCACCAACCATGATAATCATATTAATCATTATTTTAGTCATATTTTTTTATGTGTATACTTTTTTAAAAAACAAAACCATTTTTTGTCCTGGTTTGGTCACCACTTGATGTCCAGTGTAAGAATCTCGGTCATAAATCTGCATCCTAAACCAGTTGAGAAGCACTAAAAAAAAATGTTATTTTTTTTTAATATTTATATATAATATATTAGGGGTGTAAAAATACACGTATTCGTATTGAACCGTTCGGTACGAGGCTTTCGGTTCGGTGCGCGTTACAAACCGAACAATTCGTTGGACTAATCGATCATATTACATTTGGAAAATAAAAGAGCTTAAAGTGTGTGAAATATGATGTTCTCAGTGCCACTGCGCTCAACAAGGCAGCCTAAACGGCGTAACAGGCAACGTGCTGTCTGCCCCGAGGCGTAGCGGACGGCCCCGCGATAACCTCCCCTTGCTGGGGTGCGTCGAAAGACAACGATCTTGTATCAACGATAGCCAGAGATATTGTCAAAAACATCAATTATTGGCAATATTAAGAGGATTTGGCATTTCCAATAAATGTAGGCCTGTTACATTATTTTTTTTTATTAGGCCTATTATTATTATAAAGTTACTTTTATTATTAAATTAAAATTACAATTACCGCATAGGCTAACTGATGCGCTGCGAGAATAACAAAAGATATTTAGCCTACTCCTCAATTAAAGTGTCTTTTAAGGTCTACAATGAGTTGTATGCCTATAATTAAAATATTAACACTGCAGTCATCGATAAAAGTCAATGAAATGAAAAGCTTTTATTCCAAGCACCGACTTTAAAAAACAACCTGTTAAACACGAAATACGTTTCTTCTAATTTTTTTCAATATGTACGGGCCACAAGAGAAATATTAAGGGAATAAATTAAAACAGTTAGCTATATACCGTTATCAGCATATGTTGAAGTAGATTCGTCTCTGAGAGAGAATGCGGCGTCAGATGCCGAAAGCTCCGTCATTACTCAGTCAGTCCGTTTTTACTTTCACTTTCTGCATATAGTGAATTAACTGAGATTAAGACGTTCACCGGCATAACTCTTGCCATAAACGTTGCCTGTGTGATATCCATTGGCTCGCCTTCATAAAACAGAAATATTTCCAACATTGCGACATAACCAATAAGCCCTGTACCGAACCGTGACACCACTGTGTCGTATCGAACCGAACCGTGAATTGTGTGAACCGTTACACCCATATATATATATATATATATATATCCCAAAGGATATGACATGTCAAAGTACTTTATAGAAAAGGAAATGAGTAATGTTTGAGCAATTCAAATGTACGTAGCAGATTTCCTTTTGTCAGAAATGAGCTGTCATCTGTCAGCTGCAAGAATGAGTAGGAAACAGCTTGAACTGGGTCTCGAAGTGTCGAAGTGAAGGCTCTTTACGTTAGCAATTTGCACACCCACACATTCATGGGCAATCATTTCTGCCTACTTTTACTAATCAGTAGCTTTAAAATGAGAGACTTGCCAGCGGAAAAACACATTCTCATGTGTCTCATAATGTACTAGATGTATTTTCTTGACGCTCAAGAGCCTTTCTTTCTGTCCTTCAGCCCCCGGTTTGAGTTTCAATGGAAGTCTGTGTTAACTTCACGCAGTTTTACTTTCTGAGAAAACCCCATGTTTCACTGCCTCCTCCCGGATTCATGATTAAGTGGACTCTCAGATGCACACCGCTCTTAAATTACACCTCTTGCGACTGCAAGATAGCAATTACCACGCCAATACGCCTGTTTGATTAAGATCAAATTGCTGTTTACATACCGAAAACTCCAAAAAACAAGATTAATATGTTTTTCTGGAGAAGTCACTTCAGTTTAGCAGCAGCCCACCAATTTTCCAGTCACCACGCCGGTTCTTTGATAGAGCTTTTTTGCATTTCTCAAAAGACAAGTATCGGTTTAAATGAAGGGTGTGTGCCGTTGAGAACTGCTGGTTTGAAGTTGATATATTATTATGCATTAATCTCTGTCGTTTTAATGAGCGCCAGCTTCGCTTGCTCCAACATGATTGGTGCACTTGAATTAAAAACAGCCAGCGAACAGAAGTCAGTTGCTCTCGAGCAGCAACAGTGCTTAGTTCACACTGTGCCCTTTTCCCCTCCTCCTCCTCGTTTTGCTGCTCCCTCCCGCCTCTTCCTCGTTTCCTGTGAAGAAGTATCTGTTGAAAGAGTGGGGGCACGGCACTAGAGCGTACGGCGAGAGCGCAGGGAGCTTAATTAAACTGCTGTTCAACTGTGCCAAAGTGGAGCGGCTTGGAGGCATTGGTTGAGATCAGAATCAGAACTGGTGAGACGGTTGGAGACATCCTTGAGATCTTCATGTCTGCGAGTGAATAATAAAGCTGGACTTGAGGAGAGCCACAGTTGTTCCAGGACAACTCTGAAACCGCTTGCGAACCACTGAGATAGAGGGCGAGAGGGCAACATGGGCGCTTTGATGGTGATATTTTCACTGCAAACCAAACAAAGGAGAAAAAGGACAGGTAGGCAGTAAAGAGCACTTTCATTATGTGAGTCAGAGATGCTGTAAAGCGTATAGTAGAGGATATTACATTTTGCATTGCATGCTCTTTGTACTTGTTCAATTAGACACAGATATACTGTAAAGTCCAGTATAGAATAAGAAGTACGGATGATTTTGGATCGAGATTTTTGGATCAGTCTCGAATCATGCTGGAGAACATGATCATCAGGTTTTGCACACACTTGTGGAGTTTGTGCAGCTTGAGTGCTGCTGGCGTCAAATTATGACCAAATAATAAAATACCAAATATTTTTTACTCAACTTATTATGCTGATGGTTAAAAGGTCACAGTTTAGTTTGGTGAATGATCCTCATTATTAGCTAACTATTAACTATGACTTTTGCCTCAATAAACTCCTAATTTGCTGCTTATTAATAGTTAGCAAGGTAGTTGTTAAGTTTAGGTGTGGAGTCGGATTAAGGGATCTAAAATATGGTCATGCAGAATAAGGCATTAATATGTGACCCTGGAGCACAAAACCAGTCTTAAGTCGCTGGGGTATATTTGTAGCAATAGCCAAAAATACATTGTATGGGTCAAAATTATCGATTTTTCTTTTATGCCAAAAATCATTAGGATATTAAGTAAAGATCATGTTCCATGAAGATATTTGGAAACTTTCCTACCCTAAATATATTAAAACTGCATTTTTTTGATTAGTAATATGCATTGCTAAGAACTTCATCTGGACAACTTTAAAGGCGATTTTCTCAATATTTAGATTTTTTTTTTTTGCACCCTCAGATTCCAGATTTTCAAATAGTTGTATCGGCCTAATATTGTCCTATCCTAACAAACCATACATCAATGGAAAGCTTATTTATTCAGCTTTCAGATGGTGTATAAATCTCAATTTCGAAAAATTGACACTTATTTAAGACTGATTTTGTGGTCCAGGGTCATATGTGCTTTATAAGCACTAATAAACAGCAAATATGCTAGTAATATGCATGTTAATAAGCAACTAGTTAATAGTGAGAATTGGTCCCTAAACTAAAGTGTTACCAGTTTTAAATGTTCTAGAATCAATTTTCTAATTGCTAGTAAATTTCATAATTAATTGCAAAGAAACTGCAAGTAACACATTGAATTAAAAATTTAATTTTGAAGTAGAACGACCTTTGTATTTGAGTATTTTCTTGTAAAATATACTCAATCTTTGTTTTATAACTTAAAAAAAAAA
>NW_015549609.1:465453-468296 GCF_001515605.1 Sinocyclocheilus anshuiensis
TAGCGCTCTCAAATGTGATATGGATATGTAACTAACAAATGTATCCATTTTGCCTTTATTTCAAATATCGTTTATTTTTATTTTTTTTTTTATATAAGATGTATGTTGTCTTCCTCAGGCGGGTGTTTTTTGTCTTTCTTCTTGAGAAACGAGTGCACCACCACACAGCGATGATTCATGGTTTTCTGCTTTTTTGTTGTGTGGCCAAAGAACTCCAAAGGGAGAGTTTCTCAGAAATGCTGTAAAAGGGGCTTTTACCAAGAAATACAGAGGATGCCTTGCGGGGAAGAGAGGTTGTGAATAATCAGATCATAATTTCTGAAGATTTCTGAAAAAAAAAATGTTTTACTTTTAAATGTTTTTCACTCAGAAATCACTTGTAAATTTAACAAATAAATGCAAAATAGCACTTTAAATTAAAGGTTTAATTTTGAAGTAGAAAGACAAAGGCAATTTAAAAAAAAAAAATGTTTTCATTTATTTGTGAAAAATTTTTCACAAAAAAAAAATCTGTGTATATGTTTTTTGAACATATAAAAGCACCTTCAAACTTCAGTCTCTAAAGGGATGATCTCCAGTATTGACCATTAGTGATGTGGTGCCTGATTTTATAGGAACTCTTTATGGAATATCTGTCAGGGCATCAAGCTGTGAAATTAAATCTCATTCACCTTCCACATAAATCTGACAGCACACACTCCTTCATGCACAGTGCTCTCCTTTCAGTGGAGTTTAGGACTGTATGCTGTGATTTTCTCTTTTGGTCTTTTATTGTTTTCAAATCTGAGGCACTGCAATAATTTGTCCTCTTTACACACACTGTCTGTCTCCTGTCTTATATCTGGTTCATGCCTGTAATGATTAAGGTTATCGTTCGTACATTTGCATAAAGCAGAATACATTACATACATTACATAAATTCGAAAAGGGGGTGAAATTAGCTGGTATCCCAGAAAAGTTTCTAAAACCTACACAGTCCTAATTAGCTTATTCACTGCATCCCTGCTTCTGAGTTAATGTGGCAGAGCTTTGGTTTTGTTTAATATCTCTAACCTGAAACTGCATGTGTGGCTTAAAGTGGTCCTGGTTTATGTGTGATGGAAACGTATTTGTATCTTTGTAACTGTATCATAATATTTCATCATCATAGAGCAAGAGCACATCAGTATATGACAGTTTTATGTTGTTGTGATTAACTGTACCGATTGTTTTGCATGGTGTCAGCACTACGCTGTAATGAATGCACGACGATGAAGAAGGTTATTTCAAGAGTCTTTAATCCAACACACAGGTAGCACAACGACATAGTATAGACGATAAGGAAACGGTGAAAACACAAACAGAGTCCATGTGGTTGTGACACATGGTGAGTGGAGCAATTTTGGTCAGAATCTGTACACTGTAAAAAAAAAATATATATATATATATAGTATTTTTGTTTTTCTACCATTTTTTTTCAATGTAGGATGTACATATTTGCCACACCTTCAGTTTCTGAAGTTAAATTTTGAATTAACAACAATGTAAAATACTTCATTTGTATGAAATGCCTTTTTTAGTAATGGAAGTAATAGAAAAAGGAAAAAGTGTTATGAAATATTTCTAGAATATATATTATAAGAAAATACTATTTCAGTCCTTCTACTTCAAAATTCCATGTTTAATTCAATTTGTTGTTGGATTTGTGTAGATTCTTTGTAATTATTTGTGAAATTGTAAAATAGATCACAGCATCACAATTAAATTAAATTAAATTAAATTAAATTAAATTAAATTAAATTAAATTAAATTAAATTAAATTAAATTAAATTAAATTAAATTAAATTAAATTAAATTAAATTAAATTAAATTAAATTAAATTAAATTAAATTAAATTAAATTAAATTAAATTAAATTAAATTAAATTAAATTAAATTAAATTAAATTAAATTAAATTAAATTAAAATTAAAATTAAAACTACAGTTTAAATAACATTTTAAATTAAATGTTTAATTTGGATGTCCAGGTAAAATTCTGGAACGCTGTTCTGATTATTCGCTGAAACTGCAAATAAATGTCCAATGGATGTTTTTTTTTCTGCATAGTTTCCAGATTGGAAAGGTGACTTTCAGCTGAACTTTTCCATTCTATCCCATCATAGAAATACAGATTTCAACACAAGTCTTAACAGGACAATATCTAGTTTACCCTAATAGTTGTGATGAAAAATGTACATAATTGAACATAACATACTGTAGTTAGAGCATTAAACTGATGATTGCTTTCAAAGAAGACCACTGCTTAGATAAGCAAGTTCTCATCTCTCCAGCTTTGGGATGTGAAGGTTGAGGAACTTCGCAGCAGCTATATCTATAGAGAAAGTTATATTTAGTGTCTCATTCCCAACCTATATTTTATGGATGGTTTGTGGAACAGGTTGGGAATAAAATGAATGGGCAGCCTTGGTCCTTCTCCCAGGCAATATATCATAAAGGAGACAGTTTTGTGCATTGTAAGCAGAAATCAGAGGAACCCAGATTCCCACACTGGGAGCTCAGCGGTCTGTTTGGACTAAGTTTATTTGAACTGCGTGTAGCTTGTTATTGTGGAGACATTCGGCTGCTAGAGGACAATGCTGTATGATTTATTACATTAACAACAAAATACTAAAAGGTACCACGGTATTACCAAGTTTTTGAACATGGTACCATGGCATTATCTTTACACAGCAAAGATCTAAAGCGACATATACAGTGTACTAGAAAGTTACAGGCAGGTGAGTTTGATCAAGGTTGGAGCTAAACTCTGCAGGAAAGCGGATCTCGAGGGCCAGAGTTGAGAACCTCTGCCATATAATGTTAAC
>NW_015549609.1:468949-469844 GCF_001515605.1 Sinocyclocheilus anshuiensis
CTGATGGGATTTTCCAGCTTTCTGTGTTTTCTCTGTTATACGATACACATCTTCTGATAATGAGCTGAATGTCTGGATCAAACACAGGCAAAGAAGAAGCAGAAACAAGCGATCGTGTAGATCCATAGCCAAAATGATGCAACCATCAAACATTAAACAGCATATAAATCAGAACAGCCTATGTTACCGAAGGAAGTGGTATAGGACTGTGCAAGCTTTGAGGGTGTTGATGGATGTGATCAATCTGTTTTGATCATCATTCTGAATCCGATCCGATGGAAGCCCGTTTCCGCCACTGAATAAAAAATAAAAAAGGTAATTGCGACTTTTTATCTCACAATTCAGACTTTTTTTCTCATAATTGCGTGATATAAACTCACAATTCTGACTTTTTTTCTCGCAATTGCGAGTTTATATCTCGCAATTCTGACTTTATAACACGCAATTACTCGCAATTCTGAGAACATATCAGTCTTTTTCCCCCGCCCTCAAAATTGGAGTTTAACTCGCAGATGCGTGTCATAAAGTCAGAATATAATTGTGAGATAAAAACTCGTAATTCTGCGAAAAAAAGTCAGAATTGCGAGATATAAACTCGCAATTGCGAGAAAAAAAGTCAGAATTGCGAGATATAAATCGCAATTGTGACTTTATATCACGCAATTCTGAGAAAAAAGTCAGAATTGTGACTTTATATCTTGCAATTCTGACTTTATTTCTCACAATTGTGAATTTATATCATGCAATTCTGAGAAACAAAGTCAGAATTGTGAGTTTATATCTCGCAATTCTACTTTATAACTCGCAATTGTGAGTTTATATCACGCAATTCTGTGAAAAAAAGTCAGAATTGTGAGATAAAAAGTCGCAATAACCTTTTTTTTATTTTTTTATT
>NW_015549609.1:469873-471805 GCF_001515605.1 Sinocyclocheilus anshuiensis
TAACCTGCAATTTGCGAGTAAAAAAGTCAAAATTGCGAGTTTTTTCTCGCAATTGTGACTTTATATCACGCAATTCTGAGAAAAAAGTCAGAATTGTGACTTTATATCTCGCCATTATGGCTTTTTACCTCGCAATATAGAATAAAACAGGTTTTTTGTTGTTGTTGTTGTTTAAAGGCAGTGGCTCTGTTCTTTCTTTTGACAGTCAAAAAGCTTTTTACCTCTCAACAAGATTTAAATGTCAAATATCTCGTTATATTTTAGTAGATGTTTCACCAGTGCCTCCTAAAAGAGTGAAGCTCTTCTTTTTTTCTCCATGTCCTGATATTCCTGTGCTGTTATCATCCAATCGGTGTTATGACGTCATTGCGAGTGATTAGTCACTATTGAAAAACACTGCTTGACCATTTAAAACCAGAATAAACCGTTCAATAATTTAGAATAGAGCAGCATAAAATAAACCCTAATGCTTCTCT
Source organism: Sinocyclocheilus anshuiensis (assembly GCF_001515605.1). Lineage (NCBI taxonomy): Eukaryota > Metazoa > Chordata > Actinopteri > Cypriniformes > Cyprinidae > Sinocyclocheilus > Sinocyclocheilus anshuiensis. The sequence goes on from NW_015549609.1 coordinate 470,350, forward strand.
GAAACCTTAAGAGCCTATAAACTTTATTGTTGCATGCTGATTCTTTGAGTCCAAATGAGTGATGACATATCCTTATCGGCCTTTGTTTTCTTTTTCAACTGTTCGTTTCACCATTTTGTTTGAAATAATATGGCAGCGTACCCTGTGACATTTTCCAGAGCGAAGTTTTAATATTTCAGTCTATAGCATTTCAGAAGGGCTTTTGTGTGTGCTTCTATGAGAGTGACTCATGAACATGAAGAGAAGAGCGTGTGTCGAGTGTGTACGTGTGTGTCCACTTGTGAGGAGTATTTCAGATGGTCTTCGGCATCCCAGCATAAGTGTGCATCCAGGGGGCTTTGATGATTGTGCCTGCTTGCTTTCAGAAACATTGAACAGAAGGCTTTCCAGCCACTCCAGCCCCACTCTAATGCTTGCCATTAATTTAGCAGCCTGTCGGTCTGCCAACACAAGAGCTTCTATTTAACCAGCGCTGCTCTGACAAAAACATCTATGCCTCTACATTAGAGGAAATATACTTGTGCTTTTGAAGTGCACTAAGAGCACAGAGTCCTTCTTCATCCAGGATTCAGGACCACTGGTGTTTTTGTGTGCGATGACACATGGCAGAAGGATCCTGTCTCAGCGTCGTCAGGAGACACTGGCTGTTCTCTCAGTGTGTTTGCTAATTGATTTTGTTTTTCTAGTTGTCTGCAGGAGAGTGAGTGTGATGTGCTTCTGGCTCCTCTTCAGTCCTGGCCCTTCTGGTGTTTACACTTATAAACAGGGCAAACAGAAGGAACACGACTCCGTGCCCACCGCCGGGAGAGCAGCTGTCACTAGGAGCTATACATGACTCTCCATATTCACCCAGAGTTATGCAGCCAAACGTTTCGCCAAGGGTCAAATTAACATGTTGCAAGTCACGATGGCCAGTGGAAAAGATGCAATCACATCCTGTTTACAACCACACCCAATCCATCAAGACAATACTGAAAGGGAGAGTTCAGCCAAAAATAAAAATGATCTCATCATTTATTCTAACCCGATTTCATGAAAGTGTGTTTCAAATAGCACGATTTTCGGTTTCTATTTGGCGTACTATTTATGCGCAGAAATTGACTTTGGCATGCATATGATAGGCAGTGGTTAGGTTTGTGGTGTGAGGTAGGTGCGTATTACGCCAAATTGTGTATCATATGCACACAAAAACTGCATATTAAATGCACGTCAAGCACGTGCGTATCACATGCACGCCAAAGTCCATTTCTGCATAAAAATAGCAGAACCAAATGGAAACAGAAAATCGTGCTATTGATACACGTTTTCATGAAACCGGGCTCTTTATTTACCTTCATGTTGTTCCAAACCTGTATGACTTTCCTTCTTCTGCGAAACACAAAATAAGTTAAGTTTTGTTGTGTGATGTTTTTCTGTTTTGTTTTGTGTGTGTGTGTGTGTGTGTGTGTGTGTGTGT
>NW_015549609.1:472093-487013 GCF_001515605.1 Sinocyclocheilus anshuiensis
GTGTGTTTGTGTGTGTGTTGTTGTGTTTTAGTTTTTTGTTGTTTTTCTGTTTTGTTTTGTTTGTGTGTGTGTTGTTGTTGTATTGTTCTGTTCTGTTGCGTTTGTTTAGTTTTTTGTTTTGTTGTTTTTCTGTTTTGTTTTGTGTGTGTGTGTTGTGATGCTGTGTTGTTTTCTGTTTTTCTGATTTGTTGTTGTTTTTCTGTTGTTTTGTTTAGCTATTCATTTTTGTTGTGTTGTCCCGTTTTGTTTTGTTTTTTTCTCTGTGTGTGTGTGTGTGTGTGTGTGTGTGTGTGTGTGTGTGTGTGTGTGTGTGTGTGTGTTTGTTTTGCTGTGCTCTTTTTGTTGTATTGTGATGTTTTTTTGTTTGTTTGTTTGTTTTGTTGTATTGTTTTTCTGTTTTGTTTTTAGTTTTTGTTGTGTTGTTTTTCTGTTGTTTGTTTAGCTTTTTATTTTTGTTGGGTTGTATTGTGTTGTGCTCTTTTTGTTGTTTTTTGTTCAGTTTAGTTTTTTGTAGTTTTGTTTATCTGTTTTGTTTTGTTTGTTTTTTGTTTTTGTTGTATTGTGTGTTGTTTTTCTTTTTTGTATGTTTTTTTGTTTTTCTGTTTTGTTTTTAGTTATTGTTTTTGTTGTGTTCCATGTTATTTTTCAGTTTGGTTTAGTTTTTTGTTTTAGTTGTGTTGTTGTTGTTTTTGTGTGTTGTGCTATTTTGTGTTGTGTGTTGTTTTTAGTTGCTTTGTAACATAAAAGTTATTTTCTTTTTATATCTTGTTCTGCATTGTTGTTTTGTTTTGTTTTGTTTGTACTCGAAAGTCAGTGGGGTCCATCGTTGTTTGACCTCTGTTGACTTCCATTGTATGGACAGAAACAGTTCTATAAATATTCCTCAAAATATCATTGTTTGTTTTCAGCAGAAGAAAGAAACTCATAAAAGTTTTAAATTACATTAATTTGAGTAAATAATGACAGAGTTTTTACATTTTGGGGTGAAATGTCCGTTAAATTTTACAAACATGAAATAAACATATTTTACTAATTGAACCATTAAGGAACCAGAATCGTTAAGAGGAATCAGAGTAGTTAAATTTTTTATCATTCCCACTCTTATGTAAGACACTAACAAAATGGACTAAAAATGTGCCATAGGAAAACTATACTATGGTATTCTTTAAGTACATTTGTATGCTGCTATGTAGTGGTACATGAATGTGGTATTCATTTTGTACCATGATAACACAAAAATCTTTTTTTTTTAATGGTGAAGTTTCATTCCATTAGCTTCATTCCTTCACAAAGGCCATCTAAGGACGTGCTAAGTCTTTTACAGGTGCAGGCCATTAAGAGATCATTGGTCATACTGAACAGGTGCTGCCTTAATTTAACAACAGAGAGGAGAAAGTCTTACACCATGTCCTAACCAGGCATGATGTGACAAGTTTGCAGTGACACACAATTTGTCTTCCACACTGAATGTTAAACTGCAGCACCATGCGACACTATTACAGCCAATCAGAAGTTATTTCACATACTGTACGGTTATGTGGAGCAGGATTTTGGACCGATGAGATTTACAGTGGATGAGCTACCCAGCCCATGGCACAGAAATAGAAACCACTAAAAAATGGCATGTTGTTTGTCACAATTAGGAATGGTTTGGACAAATGATCAGCTTTACATGGACAAGAAATAAAGAAATGCTGGGATCATTTCAAAAATAAAAACAAAACAACAATGTACAAAATAATGTAAAATGATTTCAGTATTTATTTACGATTATAGCATTTATTAATATTTTGAATGAGCTTTTATTTGTATATTTTAAGTTTGTCATTTTACGTGTTTTATATGTTTTGTCATTTTTATTAGTTTTTGTGTTTTTAAAAAATATTTCAACATATCTTTAATTTATTTTCAATTTTAGTTTTAGTCATACTTCAACTTAAAATTATTTTATTGTATTTTATATTTTTTATTTTACTTTATTTTATTTTATTTTATTTTATTTTGCCAAAACATTTTTTGTTTTCCCAAAACAAATAATTTTAGGTTTAGTTAACAATAACAACACTGATTTTATTAATTAATTTATGTACAATTGAGATGAATATTAATGCAGTCAACACTTTAATCTGAGGAATGTACATGTGAGAACTGTTGATGGAACCATATTCTTCTCTTCTCGGTATTCTAGTCATGATCCTTCTCATTTTATTTTGAATCTAGCTTCCATAACTCTAAAGGTAAATTACTTTATTTAATTTAACACTACCCAGTGTATATATGTTAATAAAGCAGTCTAAGAGTGGTTTAAAGAAGCGGCTAAATTAGCATTTAAATTGGGTTGTGCTTACAGACAAAAGCCCTTTGAGTCCTTTGGTCGAAAGTCTGTGTTAATTCACTCCATTCCCATGTGACTTTCAAATGCATTTTATTTTAGAATTAATCATGGCTCTTCATAGAGATCAATAAGAGGCCTTTAAATGACACGTTTGGCTCTGGATTAATGACTGTGATCTCGCTATAGTATCTGATCACGTACATATAGAGAGGCTTAGTTACGCTTGTGTAGCCATGCATGCTAAGATGTTGTAGCTTTAGGGAAAATAATAATAAAAAAAAAACTATGTAGCTAGTTTTGTTCAACAAAAAAAATGACATTTGAGCTGTAGTACACTAAGACAGTTGTTCAGTTCATTCTTGTATTTACAGATACATAAAATTGGCCTGTTGTTGCACATGCTGATGTATAGTGATGCTTATAAAGCATAAAAACTGAGATCCAATCAGTTTTTATGCTTCCCTGTTATGTTTATACATACGCAGCAAAGCCTCACACTCACTCTCGAGATCCAATTCCCAAGTTTCTTCAGAGAAATCATGCTGTGTTCACTTACAATGTCCTTGAAATTGTAAATTGCTCTCTGGAGACTGGAACTTTCTCATGTGCTGTCGTCAAATTATTGCTCAAGCACATTCCAGATCCTTCCATCCTTACTAATTTTCAACTTTTCACAATTTTTAAAAGACAACTTTCACATATATCGGCAGGGACTGATACAATATATCTCATATTTAAGTGCAGCTTTTGAGCACCAAAACCCACTGTGTTGCTGTAAATGGACTGCAAATACTAATAAGAGGTAAAAATGGTTTAAAACATGCCTTAAAACCAAACAAATTTGGTTAATTTTTTTTTTTTTCGAGTTGTTCTTCTAAGTTATTTGTACATACTTAAGACAAAGTACAATGAGAGAAAGAACCAGATACACTATTGTATTGTATTTTTTATTTATTTATTTTTTGGGGGACACCTGGCTCTACAGACTTAGCCATTTTTATTTTTTATTTTTTTTGCATTTGCAATTTTTTTTTTTTCTTGCATTGACTCTGAACAATTTATACTTAAAATATACAGAAACAGCAGCTGGCAAACACCACAACTAGAGCATTTACTGTACCAGACCACATCACACCTGTGTTTAGTGACTTTGCACTGGTTGTCAGTTGTGTACTGGATTAAGTCCTTTTTATGTCACTGAATGCCTGAAAAGCTTTTGCAACCAACAGCAGAAATGCTGAGTATAAAATAAGACAGAAATCAGGTAACAGTGCTTTAGCCTCTTCTACTTTTCTGTATAACATATGTAATCATTTCAGAGCTGAATGTTTCTTAATGACTGATCCTGAGCTGCTGTGTTTGCTGAACTGATATGTTATCAAATCATGTTGCTCTTCCCAGTTTTAGTCACTTGGGGGCAGCAAAGTCCTGTTGCTCTAAATCTGCTGGATCCATTTAACAGCTGTGATGTGCGATGTGAATATTTGTCGCATTACCAAGTTCCAGTGTAGTTAAATAAGTTAATTTAGAAGTAAAAAAAAAAATAAAAATAAAAGAATATTCTCCCTAATGGTCTATAAGAATATTACTGAATTATTGAAGATATTACTTTTTACAGCCAGCGGACTTTCTAGTTGCAGGCACATTCATCAAGTGTTAAGAATCCAGTGCTAAGCTGATTAGGGGCCACACAGCAAGAATATTTATTTTTTGACTTGGGTTTGTAGGTGGTATATACTATATCCTGTTGAATCTTCCTTGAACTGACAAACTGATGAATGGTGGCTTTACACAATGATTTTTGTATATATTTATTGATTTATTTTCCCCCCATAGATTTAGTTTTTGCCCCATAATATATCACCCTTAAGTCCTCCTATATTGTGTCAAAGTGTGTGTGTGTGTGTGTGTGTGTGTGTGTGCGCGCGTGTGCGTGTGTGTCTGGCTTGAGAGCCGCTGGTCTAAAGAGTGAATTTGACCTTCAGCCTCAAACAATCTCAAACAATCTCCTGTTAAAGTGAAATATCTCTATATTAACTGATTCTACCAATGCAGATCCAGGCAAACGTGTCATTCACTTCGCCTGCTTCTGCTGACGTTTACAACCATTTGTCAATCTTCAGCTTTGAATTTTTCATGATGGAAACTTACAAAAAAAGAGTAATCATGTGCTGTTCATAGCAATGACCTCTGTGTAGTTGCTTGCGGCCGCTGCCATTAGAGTCCTATCTGTTACCGTTTTATTTGTAGCAGCTGAGCTCCCTCTAAATATAGCTCACGGCACTGATGGCAGCCTTTGCGCGGTTCGCTAACGTAATCACTCAGACAGGACAGCCTGTGTGTGTGTGTGTGTGTGTGTGTGTGCGTCCGGAACACAGGTTTCTTTCTTTCTTTCTCACCTGTGTAAAGTGAAAGGGGAGTGTGAATGGAAGATTCACACATGGGCATATTGTGTGTATGAAGACGCCTCCATCTCTGTGCTTATGTATGGATCCCTTTGTTTTCTGTGTTCCTATGGATACCAGGCTTTGTAAACGTCTTGATTTGTAGATGAGTATTTCATGAGCTCATAAAGCCATCTGAATAAGATGGAATAGCGCCGTGTGTGTTCTTTCATGCATGCACACGTAGCATGCTTGAGCACAATAGGAGGAGTAATTAAATGCATCGGGCGCTCGTGGAGCAATCAGAACCTGGTTGTGCTAATCTGTAGTCTCAGCTTGTGCCGTTTGCTGCACATGATTGGCTATGTTGGAAATGATTACATGAGTGAAAAATGTTTCATATTGAAAAGTCTTTATATTGCGTTGAAACTTTTTAACCTGTAGTTTTAGTTCCTAAAAACATTTCCCACTTCTCTGAACACTGAATTTGCATGGCCTTTTGATTCAAACTGATTTGTGAAGTGGTTCAAAGTATTCATTGGAAATACAAATGAATTTATAGTATTTATATTGTGTCATTTATAGTATTTATTAATATTTTGAACTAGCTTTTATTTTTATATTTTAGTTTTCACTTGAAATTTAGTTTAAGTTTGAGTAATTTTGTTATTATTTTGTCATTTTTAGTAGTTTCTTCAATTATTTATTTTCAGCTTTAAGTTGTTTTATTTTAGTAATTTTAATAGTTCAGTTTATTACAGTTAGTTTCCAAAGTTTAAGTTTTTTCACCTAATATTTATATTTTATATTTCAGCTTTATTTCAATTAATCAAAATGCCTTTCCTTATATAGTATTATTTATAGTATATATTCATATTTTGAATTAGCTTTAGTAATTATGTTATGGGCATTTCTCATTATTATTATTATTATTATTATTATTATTATTATTATTATGTATTAAAATTTTGCTTTAATTTATTTTAATTCCAGTTTTAGTAATTTTAATACTTCACCTTATTTTATTTCAGTTAATTGCCAAAGTTGACATTTTTCATATAATATTTAGATTTAGATTTTTTTCTATAAATATATTTTTATTTTTATTATAAACATATGTATATTTTGTTTTTATTATTAATAGTATTTATTACAATTTTGAATTAGCTTTTAATGTAATATTTTTTGTTTTAATTTTTATTTTTAGTAATTTAGTCATTTCTTTTTTGTATATTTATATTTATCTTTCATTCATTTTAATTCCAATTTTAGTTTTAGTCATTTTAATACTTCAAATAATTTTATTTCAGTAAGCTGCCAAAAATTGAGTTTTTCAAACATTATTTATATTTTATTGTATTTCAAATTTTTTTCAATTTTTTTGTATTTTTTTTTATGCTTTTTCCTATAGTTATAGTTTTAACAACACTGGAAATAGCCCATTCAAAAGAATCTTGCAAAGCTTCCCAAGAGCAATTTTTAAAGCAGATAAAAACTAGAGAAATGTGTATTCACAAAATAACTTTTGTATGAATCCTGTAAAAATGAAAAGCTAGTTTGTAGTGCACCTGTTTATGAATAGACATGTGATGTGACGATTATAATATAATATGTTTATATTGTTTTCTGTGATTGTGTAATTGAGGTGGAGGGTTTCAGGGTGCTCAGCACCTTCATAAACATTTCAACAGCACAGGAAAGTGAACCACAAGACATTAAAATGACCTCCAGTGCTGTGCTTTGTTGGGTTCAGGACACCAAATCCATGCAACTCCATCCTTCTTTCCTGTAGTCACAATCTTCTCTCTTCTGCCACGTATTCAGCTTTGTAAGGGAACATAATGTTCCTTCTCTGGCTTCATTTTAGATGATTTGTTTCATGGGACTCATTATATATTTTTGTTTCATAGTTCATTCCAGAACTGTTTTTGCAGCTGTTTTAGTTTCTATTGTCCAAGTACAATGAGATGTTTTATCTTAGAAGATGATTTTGATTCCTCATCATATGAACCCTTTGATACTAATTCACTTTTGCGTAATAGAAATCATGTCTTTACATGTCCAGAACTGCTGCTGTTCCTTCAGGATGTGCAAACCAATCTTAGTGCCTTTTAATGCACACCATACATAATATATTTGAGTGCATCATAAGTAGCCTATATTTTAAAATGACAAGATGTTGAAAATAGAGGCGTTTGGCATTTCAACTGTTAAAGTTCTGGTCTACGTTACAAGGCCTTTTTCAGGACTTCATGTGCAAAAGAGAAAAGATGAATGAAGCAGTTTACCGACATTGTGACCTTGCCATTTCTGGCAATTATGTGTGAGACGGCGAGCTTAATTTAATAGAAACAATACACCTTCATTAGCAGACAAATCAAAAGGCCTCTTGTTCTAATCAAATCAAACACAATAATGTGATTAGGAGAAAAAAAGAAGCCGTTTACAACAATCAATTTCCCTCTAGAGCCGCTCGTTCAAATCATTCACATGGATCAGGGATACAAAGTTAGGAAGTAAAGCCCAGACAATAGAAAGATTTTTTAGCTTTGAAAAGGCCATATGGCAATTACTCTCCTCAGTAATCAGCTTGATGAATGATGATATTGAGAAAACAAAACATGCTGTATAAAGCTTTGCATAACAGTGTTTGACAAAATTCAGCATTTAAGAATCGGTTCCTATTCAAGCCATGTGTTAGAAAATGAATTGCAGTAGTGGCAGGAAAAAGAATTTATTGCACCTGAAATGTAAAGAATGTAAATGTCATAAAACAGATGTGCATACATTCTGAGCATGATAACATTTGAAATATGAATTCATAATGAGAAAACCATGTATCACTACACATACAGCTCCTATATGAAATTATTTGTATATAATTCCATTTAAATTCTACTTCAAATAGAAATCTATATCTTTTTTACGATGCAAATTGAATTTCACTTCCAGTTTACCAACATACTCTCTCATGGCAATGTGTAACTTATTAATTAATTTATTTATTTATTTATTTGTACTTTTTTTCATGTGATCAGGTTTAAATTTGGGTTATTATCGTTAACTTAAAATACTTTTGTTAATTCAAATAAAGCTGAAATAAAACAAAATGTCAATATTAAATGAAAAACGTAACGTTATTGCAGTTCTGATTTTAATTTAGTTTGTTCAAGTGCTAAATAATAATTAAAATTTAACTAAAACTTAATTAAACTAATTGTAATACTTCGAGCTGCAGTCCGTAACTTTTTTTGGTTAAAAATGATCCGAAATCAATATTTGAGCAAGTACTTAACCAGTCAGTGTTCAAAACTATCGCCTTACTTTAGCCTGATTCACAACGGTTAGCTTATAATAATGTTTTCTAATTTGAGTGGTACGGGTAGGTTTTCGCGGGAAATTCGAGCATGCTGCTTTTTCATTATGTCACGTCTGTAAACACAAAGAAGTTGTCCCAGCTACTAGGCTGTATCGCATGTGAGGATCCTGCAGGTGGCCGATCGTTTATAGCCTTTTCTCACAGCAGCCGGAATAATTAAGTGTATCATTTTGATGGCCGATTTTAATCCAGAAAGGATTGTGTGTTTATGAAACACATGTGAATGAAATTAAATTATATTCCAGTTATAACTGTATAACTTCTGATTACAGATAGCCTGGGATTACAAAGATTTGTATTTTAAAGAAAACCAGTTCGAAGGGAGCATAATTAGCTTTTTGGGTTAATAGAATTTCTTAATATGAAATTCGAAGAGTATGACAATTAGATTAGACTGTGCAGAAATTGAAATCTACACGCTAATACACACTATACTCATAGTCACGCAATGCTGATGTTGTTCACATTAATCATTTGAGAATAAAGTATAACAATAATAATAATTTGAACGGTTTGATGTGATATGAGCTAACCAATCTTTAGATTAAATCACCATTGGTAGTGAGATTTATAGTAATGCTGTTTTCCTCAGTTGGTCAGAACAAACGTGGCAGACTTGTTACTTACTTGTTCAGATGGCAATATACGGTGAAAATTCTTATTTGGGTCATATTCCAAGACGTAGGCTAGAATATGTGATTGCGAAGTACAGTAAATATGCGGTGCGGTGACTGACTGCCACACATACTCTTCAGAACATTAGATTCATCCGCGCTGGAGCCGCGCCGGAGCACAACCCACACAAGCTAAATAATTCCGCACACTGCTGCAATTCCAGGTTTTCAAACAGAGACGGCGACAAAGAGGCAAAACTTACAGACTGCAGCTTTAAAAACGAATAAAAATAGCACACATAACAATGACTAAAATGAAGGCTTGAAATGTAAAAATAAAAGCTATAATTAAAATATATCATATTATATTACATAAATAATTCTGAAATAACGCTGGTTGGAATTTTCAAGGTAAAAATGTAAACTCTTCCGCTCACAACTGTCAGTCATTGTGTCCTGTTGGGTCCATTTGTCATGATTTGCTACAGAAACCTGTTTCCTTGACAACATATGGTGTACATGGCAGAGCCTTGAGGTGTTTCCTCTGATGGACACATGCTGTTTATGTGTGAAGACGAGTTTCACGGGCCCGGCTGTGACACTTCACTACATGCACGTCAGGTGTTATCTACAGCACGATAACTGGAGAGTGATGCTTCAGAGAGATTTCACCTGCTTTTAGAGCTTAAGATCAGGCTTTGCTTCTCTCTGGATCTTCCTCCATGTCTGTATTTTTCATTTGATGTTTTCCCTCCTGTTTTCTTTTATTGTCATTCTTCATTGATTTTCATCCAGGTCCCTCCTTCTGCCGTGTTTTTATTTTTTCTCATCTTTAATTTGGCTCTCCGCCTCCTCGGCTCTCCTCTCCTCTGTTCTCAATACGAAGATGCAGACACTTTGAATGATGTTCACGGCAGAGCTCTGTGTCCAGCGAGGTCAGCGGTCACTACATGACCTGACCCAGTCAGTATGATGAACTTGGAGGGACTCGAGATGATCGCGGTCCTGGTTGTGGTTGTTGTCTTTGTTAAGGTTCTGGAGAAGTTTGGACTTTTAGAGGCGAGCTATGATGGTAAGCACAGAGAAGCAATAAATGAAATCTAATTAAAATAGACAATAAATTAAATATAATTGTAATAGTAATGCTAATTTGGCGTTCCTGTGTGTTTGTGTGACATTGTGAAAAAGAAGTACACTTATTACGGAAATATGCTTCAAAAGAATATACTTAAGTGTGAACTGAATGTGATGTTTTCTGACACTTAATTGCATGTTAATTTCAAATAAATGAAAATGCATTGTAGTTTAAATTTATATTGAATGCAATTACCTGAACTTTAGAGCGTTTTGACCACTTAAGTAGGACTTAAGTACATCTTTATATGTAATTTCATAATTAATTTTTATAATAACTATTGTCTTTGAAATATGGTTAAAGTTACTGACAAGCATTTATGGTAAACTAAAATATACTTTAATGTCATTTCTATTAGGGCTGCACGATTATGACAAAAATCATAATTGTCGATTATTCCCTTGAAATTGTAATTGCGATTATTATTTACGATTATCACAATTTACATTGACTGATGTTTATACCATAGTTTTATGCAACTGCATGCCTTATTTTTATATGAAAATAAACAAGCTGAAAACACTCTAACTGAAAAACCTGTAGTGCTTTTCTATAGTATTAAGCCTCAAATGTCAACTATACATCGGATTGGTTTCTTCTTTAAATTATAAAAAATATGAATGGAATTATAATGTTATACTAAAACTAAGACAATGGAAAAACCCTTAAGATAACATGTAGAAAGAAAAAATGCATCTTAAGTGTGCAGAATAACATAAGTGGACTTTGAACGATCAATTGCCGCTTTGAACGATTACGTAATTGTGGCATCCGTAATTGTAATCGCGATTAGAAATTCTATTAATTGTGCTGCCCTAATTTCTATGCCATTCTAACTTGTATGTCATGTCTTTAAGTGTTTTTACGCATTTGTAATGATTTAAAATACATTAATGTAATATGAGAAAACACACTACAGTTAAAATTATAATGCAGTACTTTACATGTGCTTTATTCAACAAAAAAAATAGTGTACTTCATTAAAGCGCAACAAAAGATTATTAAAACATGATGGAAATTGTACTTTTACTTTGACATTATTACAAAGTGTGCTCTTTAAAAGTGTACTCAAGTGTGTTAAGAAACAGTTGTGAAAGTCTCTTAAGTGGTGTTTTATTTTATTAATATTATATTATCTGCAAGTACAGTTTTTTAAAAATCACTGTTAAGATACACTAAGTGCACATTCAGTACAGTTAAGCGCACTTTTTTTTCACAAGGGTAAGATGGGGAAAATGTGTGTACTTAAGCGTTTTAGATGAGTTTTGCATAATTAAGCGCATGAATAATGCAAGTTTTTCAGACAAATTTAAGAGGTAAGTCAGTATCAGTTATCAGCTTACAATGAATAAATGTTCAAATGTTGCACAACAAAGTAAAATATCACCTTCTGCCTTTAAAAACCTGTTGATGACCAAAAAACTTACCTATTTTAAGTTGTCATGTTCAGCAAAATCCCACCAAACTACAAAGCAGCTGGTTTTCTGTCATTTTGAAAGTCTGCTCAGACTACATTCTGGTTTACCTTCAAGGTCAGTATTGTGTTATATTGACTGTCTTTATAGTCTAAGCTCATTTGTAACCTGCTTGTAGACAAAGTATCACTTTTGGCTGTGTGATTCAGTTTGATTCTGCCCTGTTTTTAATTGTTATATTAGATCAGTTTGTTAACTCAAGGTCTGTCTTTGCCTTGAATTTGAGGCATGCTTGACTTCCACAAATTAATACTTTGATTTATAGTCTGTTGAGTGTAGATGAAGTTAATTGGACGGTTGCAGTGTCAGTGCATTATTCAAATGAATGCAACGATGGCAGTGTTCCCAAGCTGAATGCATCAGCCTGCCAAAGCCAATAGTGTAGCATTTCCGCTGATTTATCATTGATATTTATTGCATTGTTGAAATCACATTTCCTTTTCCTATACATCCACTTCAAGCTATGGTGTGTGGTTAGCTTGTAAAGAATAGATTTGGAATGTTTTATGTATGTTAGAGCAAAACAGGGGTATTATTGTTAACTCAAACTAAATCCATAAAAAATAAAAAAATAAATCATTATTTGAATAAAATACACATTAACTCAAATGAAATATAAATATAATATTAAATAATATATTTAAAAAAGTATTATATTTCAGGTAGTTCCAAAGGCAATATTTCTCATTTTCGTTTAGTTGAAGTACTAAAATAACTCAAATTAAATCAATTAAAACATTATATCTTTTGAGTTAGATTTATTCAATGAAGCAGGTTATTCAATTCCAGTCTGAATGATTCATTCACTAGTCGAACTAATCCGATTGAACTCACTGCAAGGAAAAAATGATCAGTTAATAATGTAATTTCACTCATTTTATAATCTTTGATGTTACATATAAAAATTAAAGCTGAAATGAATAGCGACTGAATTGGCATTTTAGGTGAGCTGTCCCTTTAAGAGATATTTGTCTTTAACTGGCCAAGTGTAAAATCTTTTATTTTTATTCATTTATTTATTTATTGTAAAGACGTTTAATCTGAATCTGAGTCTCATGTTGTATTTTCTAGAGTAAATCTGTGCCCTCCCTGACTTGCAGTTAAAAATAGATAGTTTGCGCGGTCGGATGCAAATGGCTTCCTTCACTCAAGTCACCTCGTCTCTGCTGGAGTGACAGTGAGTGACGGCAGTGTGCCACCCAACGACACAGGCATGATATCAGATGACATGAGAGCAGAGATGATGCTTCTGACGGGATCCCAAACAACAGAGCAAACACACTTCTGTGATTGCAGCAGACTGAAGTGGAAAGTCAAGAAAGAACCATCAATGTGCAATAAAGGGAACATGACTGTTTTGACACCACTTGTGAAAAAGAAGTGCACTTAAAGTTTATTTAAAATATTAAAAATATATTTGTAAAAAAAAAGCAACCTCCAGCTAATATTAAGTGTATTTAAAGAGATACACTTTCACACGTTTCTTACACTTAAGTACACTTTAAAAAAAAATGCACTTTGTAATAATGTCAAAATAAAAGTATTACTTTAAAGCACATGATGTTTTAATAATCTTGTGTTGTGTTTTAAAGAAGTACACTTATTTTGATTTTGATTTGACTAAATGTACCAAATTGCAACTTTGTTATTCCGCATGTTTAATTACCGATATATTTAAATGCATGACAAACAAGTTTCAATAGAAATGACATTAAAGTATTTTAGTTTACCATAAATGCTTGTCAATCAGCATTACACTTTAACCTTATTTCAAAGACAATAGAATTATGAAATTGCATTAAAAAGTTGTATTTGAAGTCGGGCAAAAAAAAAAAAAAAAAAACTTTAAAGTTCAGGTAATTTGGTTTACTACATTTAAACTATAATACATTTTAACTTAATTGCAATTAACATGTAAGTGGCTTAAAACATCACATTCAGTTCACATTTAAGTTATATAGTATGTATAATGATAAAGTAGAATTTATATAAATTTGAACTATAATACATACTCCTTTTCATTTTCATTAACATATAATTAAGCCTCCGAAAACATTATATTCAGATCACATTTAATAATATTCTTATAAAGCATGTTAAGTACTCTTTTTTTTTTTAAGTATGCCAAAGTGTACTTCTTTTTCACAAGGGAAGTTAAAGTAAGGACGTACAGCCATCATTCAAATCATGATCACTGAAAACAGACTATTCTGTGGCTGGATATTCTGTGATGACACTCTTCCATCTGCTGTCCTTCCTGTCCTTCTGTGCTGCACACTTTCAGATGTATGCTTTTATGGCTATAATATGAGACTGCATGATTGTCATGATTGTCATTGGTAATGTGATATTATCTGCACATATAGGCAGTGCAATGAGTCATTGTCCAGGAGAGTTGTTTGAATGTTTTTGGGTCAAGATGTTCCTGCAGTGATCCATTTCAGCCACTTGGTGGCATTACAATAATACAACAGTTGTATGAGATTTGGTTCAAGTAGTGATTTAATGCCTCTTAAGACTATAATCATGCCAGTCACTCCTCATCTCCTTGCCTATTCATTTCTAATATTAATTTGTCCTCAAGGCTGAAATAACTGCAGTGTAATGCATGGAAAAATAGGGGGAAGATGATAATGTCTTGGCATATTTGATGTGTTCGCATAAACTACAATTTCATAGCATAAAATTGCATTTTAGGATCATGGTTTGGACTTGCAGACTAGGATTTTAATTAGGTCATCGGTTTTTCAAACCACAAGTCCGAAAAAGTAAAACAAATAAACAAACTACTACACAACAGTGTCATTTTAGAATCATTTTATTTTATTCATATTTTGATTTTTATTAGATTTTAATAATTGATTTGTACGATTTATAGATTTTAATCATCTAATTAGATTTAGATTTACATTAGATTTTATATTACTTAATTATCTTTTATTAATGTTTTGAATGAATTTTGTTATAGAGGATATTTGTAATTGAGGATTAGGGCCAAGCAATAAAAAAAAAAAATAATAAAACCATCTCGAGATTAAAGTCATTAAAATGCGAGATTAAACTCTTTAAATTTCAAGAAAAATGTTGAAATAAAATGTAGAGAACTAAATCATTAAATTTCGAGAATAAAGTCGTCGTGTTTCGAGAAAAAAACTCGTTAAATTTCGAGAAAAAAGTCTAAATCAAATGTTGAGAATAAACTCAATAAATTACGAGAAAAAAGTTGTGTTTCGAGAAAAAAGAACTTTAATCTCGAGATGGTTTTATTTTTTATTATTGCTTGGCCCTAATCCTCTTCCGTATTTTGTTGTATATTTTCCAATGTTTTAGTCTTTTTTTTCAGTTATCATTTATGCTATTTCAAGTAACCTTTTTATGGTTGTATCCTATTTTATTTTATTGTGCTAAAACAGATTCTGCCACAATAATAAACCGTGTGTGTGTGTGTGTGTGTGTGCGTGTGTGTGTGCGTGCATGTGTGTGTGTGTGTGTGTGCGTTTGCCCAATGTGTGGGGAAAATCCTTGTGCACATATGTGACCCTGGACCACAAAACCAGTCTTAAGTCGCTTGGGTATATTTTTAGCAATAGCCAAAAAA
>NW_015549609.1:487145-497774 GCF_001515605.1 Sinocyclocheilus anshuiensis
GGCATTTTTAAAAAGCCATGTAAACATATTTACTCCACGATCATGGAAAACAGCGATAACGGCATTTACCTGTTGTCTGCAGTGTTGTGTTCTTTTCTCAGCTTCGATGATATGTAACACTGCAAGTTGTCATAAAAAAATTAGTCTCTTAGCCCAACTTTTTGCTCTTGCAATCGCGTAAAATGTGCGTTTACATCTCCATCTCCGTTATAAAAAGACATCGCTGTCAGCCGCTTCTGAGTTCCTGCTGCCGGTGCGAATGCAACCAGGGAAACGGTCCTTTTTACGCGGTGCGAAAGCCCCTATACAGGACAAGCGTGATATTGAGACCCCATCTATAACTGATGTTACCAAGAAAACTAGAAATGTCTGGACTTTTAAATGAGCCGGTTAAACTGCTTCACACAACCCATCTAAGTTATTTGTTCATAAATCTAACTGAATCAGAATGTGACTATATTTTATAAGTTGAATCTGTGCTGCAACAAACTGTTACAATAGGAATTATAATAAACACGATTTATTAAGGGGACAGTCCACCCAAAAATGAAAATTCTGTCATCTTTTGCCTCGCGTCATTTCAAACTTCTATGATTTTTCCCCCTGCAGAACACAAAAAGGTAATTTGAAGAATGTTGGTAACTTACCAATTTTGGTTCCTATTGACTTCCATTGTATTTTTTGTTCATACAATGGAAGTCAACGGGAACCAAAACTGTTTGGTTACCAACATTTTGGGGTGGGCTATCTCTTTAACAAAAAAAGGAATATGCACCTATCTATGGGATGTAAAACAATAATTTAGTGTGTTTTTTTTAATCGGTTCACTGAAACAAACTGTTCAAGGGAACTGATTTGTAGAAATGAGTCCTATTACTAAAACAAACTGCTTCCCAACATGATGCTCAGATACCAAAAGACCCATGTTGACATACAAATAGCAAAAAGTTCAAGTATGTGTTGTTTTCAGCAGAAGTGTATCCCATTAGGAAGCAAAAGCACACAAGATTTTAAAAGTCTTCTATTGTTAGATACTGGACTAATTAAAAGACAAAAAATAAATATAAATAATATTTATAAAAATAAACAGTCTTTCCTGGTGTTTTTTAATCAACAGAGGCCGAGTTGTCAGTTTCTTGAATTGGCAGCACAAAGACATCTGCCTCCCAATGCTGAGGACAAGCCAAAGCAAACAGGCACAGTAGCCTTAACTCAAGGAATCTGGCATTGATAAGATGTTTGGCAAGCACAATTTATTATGTAAATGATTATTTCACATTTATTATTTCAAGTTGCCAAAAATAAGCACAATACGAAAGTGATGCGTTTGTAAGGTAATGCAGTTCAAATGCAATCTTACAGGTTTTAAGAGCCTCATCTGCTTTAGATGAACAGGACTGAGAGTCTGCATCCCTGCCGTTCAAGAGTTCAGAGTCCAGATACGAGCCATCTCTGCCAGCTCTCGGGACCTGGTCCTCTTCCCCAGGGTTGGCGTCCGGGACACAATCCCGCAGGGCTGTCGTGGGCGAAAAGTCTTTCTCTGAGGACAGATGATGAAGGCTCGAGTTGAGTATTGTGGCAATCAACACTTTTACAATCAGAGGAGAGTTTATACATGCACAGCTACCTGCGGACTGGATGCTTCCTGTGGAGATCTGTTCGGAGCCTTTGCTGAACTTGCTTAACTCGACACCGTCTCTGTCACCACTAGAACACAAAGGAACAGTTATGTAAGGTTTAAGGCTTTATCGTTTATATTTGCTACATTCTAATGCATTGTATGCATAGATTGTATTGTTACTCTCGTCCCAGACCAAGATTTTGAAAATCAAACATAAAAATGATATAAATTAAGTAGTAAATAGAGAGGAACTCACTCATGCTGAGGCAAAGGAATAACGCTGTGGGGTTTAGCGTTCATAACATCTGCCCTCTGAGCAATCTGCCGTTGCCACCTGATATAAAAGACAATTAACGCTGCTCTATGAACGAGAGAGTAGTGGATTGCAGAAACATGAGAAAGAGAGAAGTGGTGAAAACTTACATTCTCTGCTCGGACACCGTTTGTGCCATCAGCTCATAAATCTGAGCTCCGTTTTTGGACATGGAGATCACAAAGAATGATCTGTTATCTGTGTGGGGAAATCAAGGAACCCTGTAAGGCTTAATTCTTGAAATATATGTGGGGAGAGTGTTTACTTTTGACAAATGAGAAGTCAGATGCTCACCTGTCGCCACCGAGCGCACCAGCACAGTGCTGAGTTTGATGATGGGACTGAATATGTGTTTCGTGTCAGCCGTTCCTGCGAGGTTCTTGCTGTGACACCTGAGAATAACACGCTCGTCCTGCTTCTGCAACAACACCAGGATGTCTTCCAGGAGTAAAGTATACAGCTCTGATGCAAAAACAGAAACTAGTGTTATTATACAATCATCAAAAAAGCAAGCTTTTGGGAAGTTTGAGAGCAGTGGCTTACCAATAGTTTTGTCTTTGTTAATCTTCCAGGACAGAGGACCCTCGTGGACCATCTTCCTTTTAGTGAGATCCAGGTTCTGCGGGACAAGAAATGAATGAGTAACTTGCATCTTTAAAATCCTCGTTGTAGAAAGGACTTACTAGTTTTATTCATACAGCAACCAATTTAGATTTACTCTTCAAATCTGATTCTTATGTGGATCGACTGATTGTTTACATTGACAAATCAAATAAATGAAACTGGATCCACATTTTCAGAGAGGGTAATAAATGTCCCCCATCTAGATTAGTTACTACATCGTGAATGCCACATATGAGCATTAAAGGGTAAATTCGAAATTGAAAACTATTACTTTTTAGTTTAACTCTTTTTATTGATGCTATTCAATCAGAGACATACAAAAATAAAAAACCAATAGAAGAGTTTCAATCTCTTAACAAAGATCAAAATGAAATTAGTCAAAAACTTCCTTACTCTGAGTCAAACACAAAATACAATTAAACTATTACTTTTTTAGTTAAATAAAATAAAACTAAAATTTAAACTAAAATTAAAAATACTAAAAGCTAATTCAAAATATTAATAATGTACTAACATATTTTAATAATACATTAATAAAACTTTTCCAACATTTTTTTTCCCAAGCTACAAAAACTAAAAGGATGCCAAGAAAACCATATTTTTGTCTGTCTGAATAAATACACAACTTGATTTTAGCTCCTCACAATGTTGTCTTCCTAAAAATGAATCTCAGATGCACAAATATGATTGACGTCAATCTGCATGACAGAGAAACTGGTGGGATAACCTGCTATTCTTCGCTCCTCAAATACGGTTTTCTAGGAAAAAACCTAGTCAAATCTGTATGATAAGCACTAACTTTGAACTCCGAGATCATAGGGTTCTCGCTCTGCTTGAGGGAAGAGAGGTCCAGCCGTCTCTGGTAGTCCTCCAGTCTCTGTGGGACACAAACAAAATACATATTTATGCTAAGGAATCCATTAACATTGACTGACCTCTTATGATTTTAGCCGCCACCACCACCACAAAAACAAAAAAAAAAAAAAAAACTTTAAAGTTCAGCTAATTGTGTTTACTACATTTAAACTATAATACATTTTAACTTAATTGCAATTAACATGTAAGTGGCTTAAAACATCACATTCAGTTCACATTTAAGTTATATAGTATGTATAATGATAAAGTAGAATTTATATAAATTTGAACTATAATACATACTCCTTTTCATTTTCATTAACATATAATTAAGCCTCCGAAAACATTATATTCAGATCACATTTAATAATATTCTTATAAAGCATGTTAAGTACTCTTTTTTTTTTTAAGTATGCCAAAGTGTACTTCTTTTTCACAAGGGAAGTTAAAGTAAGGACGTACAGCCATCATTCAAATCATGATCACTGAAAACAGACTATTCTGTGGCTGGATATTCTGTGATGACACTCTTTCAGAGGATCATGGTAGTGAAGTGAAGGATCGGTGCAGGAGGGTATTGAGTAGAGTGGTGTTAGTCCATGTGTAAATCAGTGTGAAACCAAATGCTCACACACCGGCAGCAATCAGTCACCCGTCAGGCCTGAGACCACTGCTCTCACGGCCATCTGCTGTCCTTCTGTGTGTACTGTGCTGCACACTTTCAGATGTATGCTTTTATGGCTATAATATGAGACTGCATGATTGTCATTGAAAATGTAGGTAATGTGATATTATCTGCACATATAGGCAGTGCAATGAGTCATTGTCCAGGAGAGTTGTTTGAATGTTTTTGGGTCAAGATGTTCCTGCAGTGATCCATTTCAGCCACTTGGTGGCATTACAATAATACAACAGTTGTATGAGATTTGGTTCAAGTAGTGATTTAATGCCTCTTAAGACTATAATCATGCCAGTCACTCCTCATCTCCTTGCCTATTCATTTCTAATATTAATTTGTCCTCAAGGCTGAAATAACTGCAGTGTAATGCATGGAAAAATAGGGGGAAGATGATAATGTCTTGGCATATTTGATGTGTTCGCATAAACTACAATTTCATAGCATAAAATTGCATTTTAGGATCATGGTTTGGACTTGCAGACTAGGATTTTAATTAGGTCATCGGTTTTTCAAACCACAAGTCCGAAAAAGTAAAACAAATAAACAAACTACTACACAACAGTGTCATTTTAGAATCATTTTATTTTATTCATATTTTGATTTTTATTAGATTTTAATAATTGATTTGTACGATTTATAGATTTTAATCATCTAATTAGATTTAGATTTACATTAGATTTTATATTACTTAATTATCTTTTATTAATGTTTTGAATGAATTTTGTTATAGAGGATATTTGTAATTGAGGATTAGGGCCAAGCAATAAAAAAAAAAAATAATAAAACCATCTCGAGATTAAAGTCATTAAAATGCGAGATTAAACTCTTTAAATTTCAAGAAAAATGTTGAAATAAAATGTAGAGAACTAAATCATTAAATTTCGAGAATAAAGTCGTCGTGTTTCGAGAAAAAAACTCGTTAAATTTCGAGAAAAAAGTCTAAATCAAATGTTGAGAATAAACTCAATAAATTACGAGAAAAAAGTTGTGTTTCGAGAAAAAAGAACTTTAATCTCGAGATGGTTTTATTTTTTATTATTGCTTGGCCCTAATCCTCTTCCGTATTTTGTTGTATATTTTCCAATGTTTTAGTCTTTTTTTTCAGTTATCATTTATGCTATTTCAAGTAACCTTTTTATGGTTGTATCCTATTTTATTTTATTGTGCTAAAACAGATTCTGCCACAATAATAAACCGTGTGTGTGTGTGTGTGTGTGCGTGTGTGTGTGTGTGTGTGTGTGTGTGTGTGTGTGTGTGTGTGTGCGTGTGTGTGTGTGCGTGTGTGTGTGTGGGCGCAGGTGCGTGATTCAGTCCAGGTTGGATGCTGTGACTGAAACCAAATGAAAGTGAGATGAGAAAAAATGAAATGAGAAAAAGAATCCTGTTAACAGAAGGAAGTTCAGTTTCACATGTTGAGCATAACTGCAGATTTAAATGCAAAACTATGGAAATGTGCTTTTGTCATTCATGTTTGATTTTTACGACAATGCATTTAACCTCAGGTTGATCCGTGGTGACTTCTTTCAATTAGAATAAAAGATCTAAGATAAATAATTTACTGTGAGTTCATATTGGCAGGTAATTTGTATGTCATCATACCTAATCAAAACACATCACATTTTGTGTAGATAATTTTTTCTATAGGCGTCCAGTATAGGTGTCCAGTATATTTCTGACACTAGTGGATAAATGTCATTCAGAAGCCTTGTGCTTGTCACATCAACGACTCGTATTTCTTGAGTCTCTTTCTTCTTCATTTGCTGCAGGCAGCTTGTTAAATGTGCACTCATGCCAGAATAGATAAAGTTATTCGCTTCTGGTGTGGGGAAAATGACTGATGTTGTTTCCTGAAGCTCTGGATTACAGGTAACGTTGTTGTAAATAATGTTCAGTTTCTTGCACAGACCGATTGTTTTGCTTCATAAGACCTCAATATATAATCAGGAGCCACGGGTATTAATTTGATCTTGTCTGTATGCTTTTTTGACTCTCAAAATGACGGTAGCCATTGACTTGCATTTATGAATCACCGGTTTCAGCTCAAAATCTTCTTTACTATTCTACTAAAAAAAACCGTCACCTACATCTTGGATGGCCTGAGGGTGAGTAAATTAACAGCAAATTTAAATTTTTGGGTGAACTATCCCTTTAATAGTTGCACTGGAATATTTTGAGCAAACATTTAAAAAGTGAAACTTGATTTGTTGCTCCAGATGAAGAGACTGAAGCAGCAGCCACAAAACACACAGTCATTATCTGTTGTCATTTTGACTGATAAAACGGGTTTCTGTCTGGAAATGCTGCCAGTTGGTAATATATCAAATTGTGCGTCTTTCTCATTCTTTGTTTGGGTTTCAGTATTAGTTCGTCTTTTTCAGTCCTTTTGTCTGAAGGCATGACTATCTATTCTGCCCCGCACTATAGGTTGTCATTTTTTTCTACTTGAAGAAAAGGATAGTAATTTGATAGGTCATTTATCTTCAATCCACAAAGTTTTTTGACCAATTATTTTTCACAGGTGATGGAACATGAATGCTCTTGACATTTAAAAGCTACTCATATATCTATGCTGACAGCACAACAATCAAATGCCATGTAATTTTCTTCAAATCTTCCTGTCCTAGACATGTCAAAAATGCTGTGTCCTAACCAGGTGTAACATGAAAAGTTTCTAGCAAAAAGTAATTTGTGTCCACAATACACTAAAAACCATTCTGAGCGTATTTTATTTAAAGACCCAAAATCTCCTCCTAAACGCTGACAACGTTAACAATCAGCAATTTGCAGTCTTTCTTTTTCTGGTGAGTTACAAAAAATAACATTAACTAAAAGGAGAAAAGGTGGAATAGAGGGGGAAAAATAGAATAAAAAAATACTTTTTTCCTTCACAAATCTGTCTTTTTTTCCCCTTGCAATTCTGAGCTTATATCTCACAATTCGATCTTTGTTTCTTGCAATTCTGAGGGGGAAAAAAAGTCTGAATTGCAAGATATAAACTCATAATTCTTAGGAGAAAAATTCTGAATTGCATGGTTTATATCTCGCAATCCTGTTTTTTTATTTATTTGTTTATTTTATTTGTTTGTTTCCATCATGAAATAAAAAGGCTACTTTTTATCTCAAAATTCTGACTTTTTTCTTCAAATTATGAGTTTATATCTCACAATTCTGACTTTTCTTCTCAGAATTGCACGTTTATATAGCAATTCCAAGTCAACATCTTGCAGTTCTGAGTTACAATTCTCACAATTTTTTCTCAATCTCACAATCCAGACCTTTTGTTTTCCAAATTATGAGAAAAAAAATCAGACCTGTGAGAAATTAACTCAGAATTGCTCAGAACATTTAAATTGTTAGATTAATACAAAATAAAAAAAATCACAATTACCTTCCTTTTTTTTTTTTAATCCATAGCAATCTCATTTGTTCAAATGAATATGTAGAATTATGAATATGTAGAATTATGAATATGTAGAATCAGCAGTCCATTCTCATAGGTCACTATTATTTCTTATTCCTGATCTCTAAGACTGTCAATGTACAGCAAGGAAACTGTGACGTTCTTCTGTTCTTGTCTGATAGATGCAGTGAAGTGTAGTGCAGTGTTTTTTCAGACAAACGTTTTGTTCCTTAAGCCGATTGTAAGCCGTCTGTCCCAGCCAGTTGCCAGAAATAGAATTCTTTCCGACCACATCAGCTGGCTGTGCTGGACCAAAACCATACACTCTCATATCAAATGTCAGTTTCAACAACAACGCTTATCTTACTGAATGTTGCATCATTTGCATTGCATCAAATAACAAGGCTGCAGCTTGTTATTCGGACCACCAGGGTCCTGCTTGAACTGAGCCAGTTAAACCTAGATTTGAGCCATTACAAACTATTGTACAGAGAATTTAATAAACACATTAGAGGGCACTTTGGGTGGCAGGTGGAGAGCTAGACACCTGACAACTTCTACCAAGCGTTGTGGTCTGTATGTTGTGGGCAGAAACTGTTATTTCACCCTCAATTGTGCATTCAGCAGTGCTCAGGGCCACCATGGTTCACAGGCTTTGATTGCTTACATTTCACACTCAGTGCTTTTGGGGATTTGAGGATATGACGGGCTAATTTCACTGCTTTCTAAATATTGGAAACCAAAATTGCTTCCTATGGTATTGCAAATAAAGCATGTAATTATAGCCTACCTGAGGCACGGCACAGCTGTTATGTGGCACAAATTACATCGTATTTTTACATTGTTTTAGTGAACATTTGAAAGCACTTGTATAAATTTGACACTTGGGGTCTTAAAGCTACCAGTGTCATGAATGAATTTTCAATGGGATAGTAAGTCTTTTTTGGACTGTTGTCGTCATCTTCTTCATTCATCAGCAAAGGGAAAAGGTTGTTAGACGTAGGAAAGTATCTTTCAGGACTGCGGGATATATCGAAAAATATATCTAAAACGTGATACTTAGCACGATTATAAGAACACAAAGGCTCCAGTTTAATTAAGTATATGCACAGCGGGTTTCAGGGTGAAGCGATGTACTGTGTTCATTTACACACAAGCAGCTCATGATCCAGTGTTTTCAGTATCTCAGAGCAGCTCGGTTTGCAGTAAATGTTGTTCCAGACGAACTCATCTCTGAATATGCTGCGAGTTTGGGTTGCTTTAACGTGCATCTGGGAACGCAATTGTGGCAACCATTTCACCACTTTTGCAATGAGTATCATTTATAATCCTGTTGCCAACAAAGAAGTAGCTTTAAAGTGCCCCTATTATGGATATTTGAAAATTACCTTTCATGCAGTGTGTAACACAGCTCTAAGTGAATGAAAACATCCTGCAAGGTTTTAAATCTGAAAGTGCACCATGTATAAAGTTATTGTCTCTCAAAAGAAAGAGTCGACTCTGAATCATTGAAACGAGTCGTTTTTAAAACGAATCCCAAGCCGTCAACATGAAACATTAGCATATTCCCCGCCCACTTGCAGGTCTTTTCGCGTTAGTCTGTATGAAAATGCAGGTTCATTCTTTGCCACTAGGTGCCGCTTTTGGAGTGGTAAAAATAGTGGTTTCCCCGGTAACGCTGTACACAAAGCAGCACTGCGCTCACAAACGCTGCTTTATCAGGCATTACAGGCATGATGACATTAAAATAAGACCAATCGACCAATCACCGCAGATTAGCGTCACGCAAAGAAGGGGTTTAGAAAAATGAATCTTTGAGCGAATCGTTTGGGAGTCATTGAGCAAGTAAGGTCAAAATAAATGCATATTATAAGAAAATGAAAGTGTTTTTTGACAAAACCAAAACCAAAATATGAACCTTTCAGAACCCATAAAAGGGGCACTTTAAGGGCTCCTTTCCGCCAAAAAGCTTCAAAAGCTTGAAGATCTAATGTTTATTTATTCAATGAAAATCGAAAAAAAGGCATATTGTAATTCTACAATTGTACAGTTGTATAATTGTATTTACATAATATATGAATGTAATAATGAAATGCAATTTTGACCTGGTGCGACTTAATTATTTTATGGTACTTCAAAAAAAAAAAAAATAATATATATATATATATTTTTTTTTTATTATAATTAAATACTAGATTTTTTTTATTTTACAGTACAGTTGTATTATTACAACCATAAAAATATATAACATAAATAATATATAATAACGCTAATATATTCTTATTTTGTTTAATATTTTTATTGAATAATAATCACAAAGAAGTCATAATGATACTTATTTTAAGCTCATATTAAATGGGTCAAAAACATTTTAAAGTAAATTTACTTTACTTAAAATTTACTGAATCGGTTCTTGTGTTATACCCAAGTGTGAAGGCATAATTTAAAGGTGTGATGGTCTTCACTGACAAAGAGGTCATCGTCGCTGAGATGTGACGGCACCTCTGACACTTTAAATGAGGATATTGCTAAACAGTTGAATTGTGAGCAGTGTTTGTGTTGTAGGTCCTGGCTTGCCTCTCTGAATGTCAGTATGTGTGAATCAGGGCAGCCTTTCCTCACATAACCCTCTGCTGGAAAGGCCAGGCTTGATAAGGCTTGATTGAGTCCCCACAGGACAGGGAGGCTTTGACCGTAAAATGGAAATATGTAATCTCTCGCCAAAAATCGATTTTATAACCCACAGAAATCGAAGAACAAAGAAGCTATCACATCTGAGACACATCCTATGCTTGGCAGAGATAAGAAATCGACCCAGTAAGGGTTTACCATCAACACTCTCTGACATTTTACGTCACCTTTAAAGATGTCAAAGAACGACAACACTGAACAGAAGGCAACGGCCAATAGAGTGAATGCTGTAGCTGTCAATAGAGTGAATGCTGCAGCTGTCAATAGAGTGAATGCTGCAGCTGTCAATAGAGTGAATGCTGCAGCTGCCAATAGAGTGAATAGAGTGGCTGTCAATAGAGTGAATGCTGCAGCTGTCAATAGAGTGAATGCTGCAGCTGTCAATAGAGTGAATGCTGCAGCTGTCAATAGAGTGAATGCTGTAGCTGTCAATGGAGTGAATGCTG
>NW_015549609.1:497953-509025 GCF_001515605.1 Sinocyclocheilus anshuiensis
GTGAGTGCTGCAGCTGTCAATAGAGTGAATGCTGTAGCTGTCAGTAGAGTGAATGCTGGGAGTCTGTAGTTTCAATTCTTCATGTCTGTTGTATATCACAGTTTGTAACATTACATATGCATTTTTTAACCTTTTGGGCAGAAACTGCATTTTTTTGTTTGACCTTTTGGGCAGAAACTACGAGTTTCTAAATATTCCTTATGATTCCCAAAGGCTAGTGTCATGGTTTTAATAAAACTAAGCTATTATAGGCAGATGGAGGGGGGAAAAAACAATGAGCAAAATTAAAAATGGCTGAAGGCATAATCTGCATAATTACACGAGCGACATTAATAACCCTACACTAAATTATTTGCTCCAAAAAAGGAATAAAATCATTTGGTACGAGACCTTTAAGCAGATAGAGATATGGGAAATTGCTGAATTAACTGTGATACATGCAAATGGCACTGTTTATGAATTATGCTGGATAATGAATGCAAATCTTATAAGACTGTGAAACTGACGTGTTAGTGTAATGCTACAATCATTTGACATCTCTCAACTGAAGCTCAATGCATTGGCTGATATTATGGGCCAGAAGGTGGCAGTAGTTGTTCAGTTTTAGGGAAGCAGCATTAATAATGTTTTTAAGGATGCTGGAATGTGCTGTAGTACATATAGACCACTCTCGTTGAATGCAAGCTCAAAAGTAGTAGTGTTTTGCATTGAATTTTGTTTAGTTTACTTTTATTTGCTTAAAGGGAAAGTTGAAAATGGTGCAAGTTGAAAATGACTCCTGTCACTCTTTACTCACCCTTATTCCAAACCTTCATGCTGTTGTTTTTGTAATTGTGAAGAATCACAGGTCTTTCCATACGCTTGTGAAAAAGAAGTGCATTCAAAAAGAGTACTTAATATACTTTAATAGAATATACATACGTGTGAACTGAATGGAATGTTTTCAGATGCTTATTTACATGTTTATTGCAAATGAAAATGCATTATAGTTTATATTAAATGCAATTAGCAAAAATTTACAATGCTTATTTGATCTACTTAAGTAGGATTTAAATACATTTGTATATGTAATTTCATCATTACATCTGTTGTTTTTGAAATATGGTCAAAGTGCACTGCCAACAAGCATTTAGGATAATTAAAATATTCTTTAAAATAATGTTTCTGAAATGTGTGTTATGCATATAATTGTAATAACACATTTGTAATAATGAAGTTGGAACTAAGTACATTTAAAATGTAGTAACTTCAAATATAATATCAAATAACACTAGTTAAAATTATAATCAAGTGCTTTTCATGTGCTTTAGCATGTAATCAACACATCAAAGTAAGTGCTTCTTTAAAGAATATTAAAACAATGATTTAAAAGTGTAAGTTTTAATTTGAAATTATTACAAAGTGCATTTTTTAAAATGTGTTAGACGACTATTTTATTTCATTAATATTATATAATCTGCAAATGCAGTTGAAAAAAAAAATTATTTAAGATTTGAAGTACACTACAAGTGCACATCAATACAGTTAAGTACGAGTTTGAATGATTTGTTTTGAGAGTGAATAATGACTTAAAATTCAAAAAGTTTCTCACACAAAAACTATGGAAAAACTATGACTTCCGAAGGAATTGAAATATTGTTTGTGAGTCATACGGACTGCTTTTATGGAGCTTTTATAGCCTGTGATTGCTGAACTTGAATGGATAAAAGCATCATACTGAAAACAATAACAGCTGTGAGGATCTGGAACAATGTGAGGGTGAATAAATAATTGCATCATTTTAATGTGAACGGTCCCTTTAAGGCTCATTTAGCTAGTGCACTTTACCTGTTTATTGACCAGGACAGACTTCATGTAATCGATGCTGTACGTTTCCTTAGAGTTTAGACATCGTGCAAATAAATGCACAGTCAAACTGTTTAAAGGATGAGTTCATTATGCATTGATTTTTGCTCTAGTTTAAACAGCATGTTGTGCTGAATTACAGGTCATGTGACATGCCGGTCTGTATCAATGGTGGGAATTAGATTAAACTGGTTTAAAGTGAAGGAAGTGATGTCAGGAAGAGAGAGCGACTGAATATTACTTTTTCTTCACACTTTTCCTCTATAATTTCGCACCGCTCTCCTCACTCTCTCTCTCTCTCTCTCTCTCTGTCTCAGCACCCTCCTCCCATCACTGAAACCTCAGTCCGCGCACACATTTCAAACTTACGCTCGCATCTCTGACTCTTCTGTGTCGGGAGATTCAGATCCTGAGTGGTGAAGCTCAGCCTCCCAGGCTGGATTTGCAGCGGGAGTGGAGTGCTGCACCACGTGGGTGCCTCGGGCTGCTCGGCCAGTGTGCGCCGGCGGCCGGAGGAAACCGGAGCGAGAAGGAGTTTGGTGCGGGGTCAGGAGAGTCAGGCAGGTGGCATGAGCAGGAGCAGGAGCAGGGGGTCGCCGTAAGCACAATGTGGGAAACGGAGGGTCTGCAGACGCTCGGCATCGTGGTGATCGTGTGCGCTTCGCTCAAACTGCTTCATCTGCTGGGGCTTATCAGCTTCTCTGAGGGTAAGAGAGAGAGAGAGAGAGAGAGAGCTTCGTGTCTAGAGTTTGTGCAGCACAGATGTTTTTTGATGTCATGTCAGAATGACAAATTTGTTTCTAGATGTGTAAAATAATTGTTCAGGAGTTTTAAATGAGTGGGAATGTATATGAGAATGAAGGTGTACGGGGAAAGATAGACGAAATGATTGGGAGTGTTATAGAAATAAGCTTTGGAGACAATTTGTAAGTGTTTATGTGAATACATCAGGAGTCGTGTGTCTTTTAAGAGCCAGATGGACATACAGTAGATCTTCCTTCTATCTTAAAAGTGTCTTAGTAGAGATTCGGTTTTAACTATTAGGCTTTATTTAAAAGAAATCGGTAACACTTTACAATAAGGTTTCATTTGTTAACATTAGTGGCCTAAGTTAACATGAACTTAGGTGCTGGGCGGTATACCGGTTCATACCGAATACCGGTGTTTATTTTTGTTATGATATGAATTTTTAAAATAGTCACCAGTGTATGTCACTTAAACAATGTTCGGAACGCGATACTGTTTGAAAGGGGTCCCTTTTCACTGTTGCACTGTGGTGAGGGAACAGCTGTATGTGTTACTAAGCGTGAAAGTTCCGAAACTGAAGCTGTAGAACTAATAGAACGTGATGACACAGAAGAACTCATCCACAATATCCACATTGACCGCCACAAATATCCACCGCCCCCTGCCATCAGCTCCCGCTTCTCACACACACGAGCGCGACTTTAGCACTAGATTTAGCAACTTTCAGACCCTTTCAGCGGCTTTTTTCCATAGAATATTCATACTGACAAACCTAGCGACTTTTTTGGATAAACCTTAGCTATGGTTCAGTTGGAAGATTTCGCCAGTGCTGTCCCGCGAATGCGAGGTCTGATTTTCCCGGAGAAGTGTCGCCTCTCTTGGCGTCTGTTCTGCGCAGTGAGCGGCAGAGAAGCACCGCAGCCGACTCGTCAATAAATGAGTACAAAACAGCGTTTCCTAGCACCTGTCGCTTACTGATTGTTTGGAATTATAAATATGAGCGTAGTTCGTCTGTTAATATCTTTTATTTAG
Source organism: Sinocyclocheilus anshuiensis (assembly GCF_001515605.1). Taxonomy (NCBI): domain Eukaryota; kingdom Metazoa; phylum Chordata; class Actinopteri; order Cypriniformes; family Cyprinidae; genus Sinocyclocheilus; species Sinocyclocheilus anshuiensis. The sequence continues at coordinate 501,578 of NW_015549609.1, forward strand.
TATTTTTTGACAATATTCACTCATCATGATGGCATTCTAAGTCAATATACTGCAGTATTTCCTCTCTCAATCAGTAGAAAATATGGTTAACACCCGTTCATGCATGAAAAAAAAAAATACCGTGAAACCAGTATAATTTTGAAAAATACCGTGATATAAATTTTTGGTCATACTGCCCAGCACTACATGAATTAACAATGAAAAATACTTTTAAGGCATTTAACATTTACTTATGCACTATCAAAGTCAAAAGTTATCTGCCATCAAATATTTTAATTAATTATCATTTAATTATCTTCAAATTAATTCAACTATTCTGCACTGAAAAAAAAAATGTTAAAGAGTATTGGATTGCATTTTCGAAGAAAATACGGTAACACTTTAGAATAGGGAAGACTTATTCACTATTAACTACGACTTTTCCTTCAATAGACTCCTAAGTTGCTGCTTATTAATAGTTAGTAAGGTAGTTGTTAAGTTTAGGTAGGATTGGGGATGTAGAATAAGGTCATGTAGGATAAGGCATTAATATGTGCTAAATTAGTACTATTAAATGGCTAAAATTCTAGTAATGTGCATGCAAATAAGCAACTAGTTAAGAGACCCATAAGTAAAGTGTTACCAAAAATGCCATTTTAGTTTTCCTAGTTCACGTTTAATTCATTGTATTATCTGTCAATTGTAACATGTTCTAGCAGTTTCTGAGTGGAAATTCTTTCTGTAGCTATTTTTCATTGTGCAATGAATTAGTTATAGGTTAGTGGGTTAGTTTTTCCCAAAATAAAAATTCAATCATCATTTACTAACTTGCAAAATGCTCTGAGGAACTAACTGAGGCTGTGTGATTCAGGCACTGTATCTGATTCTGAAGTCATGCAATAGCTTTCTCATACACCGACCTATTGTACATTCAAATCTGGCGTGTTTATGACGAGAAAGAGAACTCCTTTGGGTTTCAATGCAAACCTGCTCACTGAAGAGAAAAACTAAACACAAACCTCAGCAAAACAGGAAATTTGAATGTGCAGAATCTGAAAAGCTTCATAGAGGACTTCTAGCGTATAGCTGTGTTCCACAGAAGATAAAGAAGCGAAAGTAAATGTTGAACCAATTTCCGTTGTTGTATAGGCATGCATTATTTGGTCAATTACTGTTGTGATTAAAACCATTAGAAAAAGAGTAACATTTATAATGAGGGTATTGACATGCATCTGCAATTTGTGTTGCAAAGTTACAGAGCATTAAGCAAATTTGTCCACGTTTCCTTATGAAATATTGGATAGCAAGCTGTTAATTTAACAGAAAATCCATTATTGTATTGCATTGATCTAAAGCTGAATAAGTCTCAATAAGATAAAATTGTATGGAGGATTGTTGTGAATATGTTGGGTGATTACACGGTCACACAGGCTACGCTAATCCGGATATATTTCAAAATGCATATTTTTCTCTGTTTTGCCTTCCATCCACACTGAGATGGCATTTTCGGCCAACGAAAACAGCTATTGAAGACACTCACCCAAGCTGATGAATTGGTATTGTAGTGTAGACTGTAAAAACAGGGGTATCTGAATATGATGATGACGCTTGTTTAGTCATATGATGCTTTTTGTACTGATATTGTACCGGTAGACATATAACAGGAGTTGCCTGTTATGTGCTATTCACACTCTTGCTAAAGATAAATGCTATTTTTTACAATCTTCATATTACATTACTGCAAAGATGGCGGAAAATGGAAAACTCGCAATTGCTGTCCTGCATCAAAACATGAGGAAAATTGCATTTTAGACCATTTATGGAATGGCGATTGAGTGCAACCTGGACGTACCAGCGGTGAGATATTTTGCTATATAAATGATTGTGCCAGAAGAATAGCGTGTTCCGTTACTACGGGAGTCTTCAGACATCAGATCAGAGGCCAGAGATCATTACTCTTGTTCTGCTGATTAAATGAACCTCTGCGAGCGCAGACTCCGTCCAACAATTGTACGCCTTTGCAAGCCGAACCCAGTTTGCTTTTAAAATGCTTCATTTTCCAGGTTGTATTTTTCCATGTCTCTGTGGGTTCATTTCAATGGCTCATTTACTGTCAGTATTAGAGCTAATAGGATGTCGGCTGAACAATGGATCTTATTACCAAAGTGTTTCTTTTCGTTTATGAAATGTCAAACACTTTAGCGTTTTAGGATTATATCACACTGTCTATCTAATGCCACTGTAAATGCCAACATCTTTTTCTGGCTTAGTCTGAAAGATGAACTTCCTTGCCTTCCTTGTGACATAGATGATATTTGCCATTAACTCCAGTCACAGACAGCTAGTCTTAGTAAATGTTTTAGCCCTGATCTAAATTATGAGCTCACAGGTGTCACTGACCCTAGATCAGGGGTCATTTGATCATTAAGACTATTGGAACAATAGCACAGACGACAAGAGGTCGCATCTAATCAGTGTGTCGGCGAAGATAAATGCTGTCCAGTTGACCTGCGCTCACACAGGTGGACACACACACACACACTTCACGAGAGTGACTCGGGGACTCATAAAGATCCTGTGTCAAATTAACTGCGGCGCCAACCATTAAAGGGGTCATATGATGCGATTTCAAGTTTTCCTTTCATTATGATTATAATAATTATTTACTGTCTTTACATTTATTTTGAAAGCTGAAGCTGCGATTATGGTAAGGGGCGTTACATTTCCGACGAGTGCTTGCGGTGTTCGGCCAATCACAATGCACTGGGTCAGCTGGCCAATCAGAGCAGACTGCGCTTGTCGGAAGGAGGGACTTTGTAGAAAACGAAGTGTTTGAGAGAGGCGGGGCATAGAGGACCTACAATAATGTACAGTATTTGAAAAATAATGTGTTTTTTGAACATTAAAGCATGTCAACATATTTTGTTACACCAAATACACAAAATAATGATCTTTTAAAAAGCATCATATGACCCCTTTAACACAAAGAACATTGAGCCGCGGCGGTGTGGTGCACTCACTTGTGGCCTTTGTCTTTGACATGTCTTTGTTAGAGATTTAAAATCTTGAAATTAAGTTCAGACGGACAAGGCTGAGGATCTGTTGCAATAATCTATCAGGTTTGTTTATTTATTTATTGACAAAAAAAAAGAATATATTTAATGCATTAATTTTTGTATGTATTAATTCGTTAATTTTTAAATGTTTGCTTTAGTGTTTTTGTTTGTTTATTTATTTAGCCCACTCAGTAATCAAAGACAAGCAAAACACCTACATGTCTGCACACGTTATTTCTATATTTATTTAAAAATATATATTTGCAATGTTTTATTTGTCTTTTTAATGTTTATTTATTTTATTTTTATTTAAAGAATATTTTGCTAAATACTCTGTAATCACAACAAAACACCTATACGTGGTTTCACACACTTTTATTTATTTAAAAATTACTTTATTAGAATGAATTTATTTATTTAGCTAAATGGTTTTGCTCTAATATAATGATGAAAAACAGGAGTGCTTATATATAATTGAAGCCAAATACCAACACATTTGGACACACACCTCAGCTAAAAAAAAAATAAAAAAATAAATCTTGAGTGGCAGCCCTTCGATTGAGATTTATTCTCCTGAAAACAGCAGATTTCAAATAAAAGTGCATTGTTCTTCAGATATCTCTGAACTCTCAAACTTCAGAATGTGCTTCAACTCTGTTTTACCCTCAATCTCTTGAGAGTTGGAAAAGCAGAAGGTTATGACTCCGGTTTAGTGTTTGTGATCAGTTTGCTTGTGTTTATTGTGAATATATGCACATTTCTCTGTTCTGGCTACAGATACTCCATCTGAACTGCACATCAAAGATTTATATCATTTTTAATGTCCCAATTAAGATGCAGGACATCGTGATAATGTTCTGTTTGCTATTGCTTTAAAAGTCTGTGATCTCAGTTCATGCCACTTCACATTTACTTGCTTCACATTTTGTTTTGTCACATGATTCAGTCAGGGTCTGATCCCAGTGCAGGGAATTTCTGTCAGTCAGTGGCTCTGATTCAGCACATATACTGTTTAAACTTGGATCCGATGTGTTATTTTTCAAGTCAGTCAAATCTCAAGTCATGATCAAAACTCGACTTGCGCCTCAGGTTACAAGGTTGCAGTTGAGCCAAGACACGTCAGGTTTTAAATTTAAGACTCCAAAGGGCTTGCTGTAATTTTGATTTAATTTTTAATGCATTGCTTTCATTAAAAGTTATTATACTGGTGATAAATGTATTTTGGCACAAGCCATAATAAGTAAACAATGTGCCAAACTTTGTAGACTCCAGACTCCCATATGAAAGCAGCAGAGGCTTGTTCAGTCCCCGTATCTCCTCAAGCAGACTTGTGTCCTTTGAACATTTAAGAGTGTGTTTATGTGCGCATTTCACCTGTGTGTTCACAAGGTAACGTTATCAGCAGAGCACATGCGAGAATAATATGAGAACATCTGGAAACATTAGCTTATTAACCTGCTTGAGTACTATAGTTATGAAAACAAGGGCGAATTTAACAGTCTTTGTTCGTGTGACACTTACCAATAGACAATTAATTGCTTTTTGCAGTGACTCTCAGACTCTGTTGCAGTCTTGCAGCAGAGCTGCTTCTACAATGACTGACTAATGAAGAAACAAAAGAGTAACATAAATAATATGCAACACAAATGACTTGTTATTTAGAATTTTGTTAACATTATAATAATACAACAAAACGATCTTGAGTTCTTTATATATCTTTCCTGGCCAAGTTAAAGCAATAGTTCACCCAAAAATTAAAATTTGTTACCATTTTATTTACCCTCAGACCATCCAAGATGTACATTAGTTTTTTTCTTCATCAGAACAGATTTGGAGAAATGTAGCATTCCATCATTTGCTCACCAATGGATCCTCTGCAGTGAATGGGTGCCGTCAGAATGAGAGTCCAAAAACATCACAATAATGCACAAGTAATCCACACCACTCCAGTCCATCATTAATGTCTTTTAAGAAGACAAATTACTTTCTTGAAAGAAACAAATCCATATTAAATACATTTTTTACTTTAAATCGATGTTTCTGACTAAAAGTCCTCTATCCATAATATTATAATATAATAATATCTCAAGTGAAAAGGTCATCTGCTCTGAATCAGGAGAGAAATCTGCAGAGATCAAGCACCGTTTACAAGCAAAAAGAGTTCAAAACAGCTTTAAACAAATATGTAGGTGGATTCTGGTCTGAGAGGACAGCAGGGGATGGACTTTTTCACTGGAGGAAGCGTTATTATAGATTATGGACTCTATTTTGGCCAGAAGCGATGGTTTAAAGTTAAAAAAAACATCTTAATGATGGATTTGTTTCTTACAAACATGCAGCTTTTGCTTCACAAGATGTTAATTGATCAGCTGTTTGGACTCTCATTCTGACGGCACCCATTCACTGCAGAGGATCCACTGGTGAGCAAGTGATGGAATGCTACATTTCTCCAAATCTGTTCCGAAATAAACTCTACATCTACTGTACATCTTGGATGGCCTGAGGGTGAATAAATCATTTTTATGTGAACTATTCCTGTGCATGTGCAACATGTTTTGTAGTGAAAGTTTAGCTTATGCGCTTCAAAACTAGTTAGAAAGTAATGGCAAAAGGTCAAATTCAGGTTTATTTTGAATATGATGCATAAAATGAGTTGTCAGAGTGGGTGATTTTTTTGGTGCATAGAAAAAAGGGAAGAAAACTAAAACTAGTACTCACACAAAATTATAACAAACTACTAGTAATTTCAAAAATAAAAAATCAGTTTTATTTCAAGTTATTATTGTTTATGCATTATTAAGAAAACTGTATATTTGAGCTGCTTACTTTCTCATTTGTCCAAGGTCACACAGTAAAAAAAAAAAACCTACCAGCTTTTACCAGCTTCTTTTCTGACTAAAAGTCCTCTATCCATAATATTATAATATAATAATATCTCAAGTGAAAAGGTCATCTGCTCTGAATCAGGAGAGAAATCTGCAGAGATCAAGCACCGTTTACAAGCAAAAAGAGTTCAAAACAGCTTTAAACAAATATGTAGGTGGATTCTGATCTGAGAGGACAACAGGGGATGGACTTTTTCACTGGAGGAAGCATTATTATAGATTATGGACTCTATTTTGGCCAGAAGCGATGGTTTAAAGTTAAAAAAACATCTTAATGATGGATTTGTTTCTTACAAACATGCAGCGACTCTATTTTGGCCAGAAGCGATGGTTTAAAGTTAAAAAAAACATCTTAATGATGGATTTGTTTCTTACAAACATGCAGCTTTTGCTTCACAAGATGTTAATTGATCAGCTGTTTGGACTCTCATTCTGACGGCACCCATTCACTGCAGAGGATCCACTGGTGAGCAAGTGATGGAATGCTACATTTCTCCAAATCTGTTCCGAAATAAACTCTACATCTACTGTACATCTTGGATGGCCTGAGGGTGAATAAATCATTTTTATGTGAACTATTCCTGTGCATGTGCAACATGTTTTGTAGTGAAAGTTTAGCTTATGCGCTTCAAAACTAGTTAGAAAGTAATGGCAAAAGGTCAAATTCAGGTTTATTTTGAATATGATGCATAAAATGAGTTGTCAGAGTGGGTGATTTTTTTGGTGCATAGAAAAAAGGGAAGAAAACTAAAACTAGTACTCACACAAAATTATAACAAACTACTAGTAATTTCAAAAATAAAAAATCAGTTTTATTTCAAGTTATTATTGTTTATGCATTATTAAGAAAACTGTATATTTGAGCTGCTTACTTTCTCATTTGTCCAAGGTCACACAGTAAAAAAAAAAAACCTACCAGCTTTTACCAGCTTCTATTTCAAGAGGATACTTACAAGACTGACCTTTACTCTTAAGTACCCATAGTGATCATTCTCTTAGACCTCAGTTAGGAGAGACTACAGAGCTGTAAACAGCAGGATATATTATGATATCTTAGTACTAAATTGCAACTTCATCCAAATGTACAGTTAACACATTACAATTTACAACTTAAAAACGAGTAATTGCAAGTACATTTAAATACATAACATACATTAAAGTATATTTTAGTTTACCACAAATGCTTGTCAGTACATTCAGCAGCACACTTTAACCATATAAAAAAATGGAATTGTGATATTTCAAATAAAGATGTACTTAAGCCCTACTTAATTGAGTCTGAAAACATTGTTCAAATTGCATTTAATATACATTTAAACAATGGTTACGTTTAATTGATTAAGTGTCTGAAAACAATGAATTCACTTTGCGCTAAACTATATTCTTTTAAATATTATTTGCTTAAGTGTAACCTTATTTTCTTTTAAATATAATTTTTAAATATTATTTGTTATTTGCATAATAAGTACTCTTTTTAAAATTATGCAAAAGTGTAATGCTTTTTGGATTATTCTACACTTTTTGTATT
>NW_015549609.1:509066-522608 GCF_001515605.1 Sinocyclocheilus anshuiensis
CTCTATGGTTATGTACAGTATAGAGTGTTTTATATATATATATATATATATATATATACAGATTATGTATATAGAGCTCATAATTTTACTGCAGTAAGTTTATATTTGTATGGATGAGAAATAATGGGTCATATTTGTAATAACATTCATTTGATTTTACATACATTTTTACAATATTTTGATTTTTCTTTGTAGGAGTAAATTTCTGGATCTGGTTGATGTGACTAAACCTCACATTCAGTTATTTATTTTTATTTTTTTGCAAACTCTTATGATGTGGGAAGCTTTGTTATAAGACGTGAAATTTTTTTCATATTTTTTTTTTCTCTTCTTAAATCCTATTTTCACAGCTTTGAAGACGATGTGGTGCATGTGGATGATTACAGACACAAGACTTTCCGCCCATAATTCATTATTTTTCATCAAAACAATACAGGCAAATATCCTCCATCAGCATTTTCATGACTTTAATTAATTAACTAAATGTGGAGAAATTATGCCAACTAATCCTGCACTGGCATACTCTATGATTATTCATAACAGGAAGATGCACAGCATCCAATATTTATGAGCTCACATTTTTGTAGGATTTTTTTTTTTTCTGCAATGTGCTTATCATTCTTAAGCTTGCTTGTTTGATTTGTTTAGCTCTAACTAAACTTCTTGCATCTCCATTTAAAGTTGCAGAGGAAAAGCGAGGTAAATTTCAGGAGCTTCCTGTATCTGCAGGTGAAGCTTGAAAGTGCTGACCTCGTCTTGTTAGTGGCGGCTTTATTAAACGGGGTGTCACCAACTTCACACATTCTATCTTAAATGATAGATGAGCTACAAGAGACTATCTGCGGCGCAAAGACAAGCTGATAATGTATTTGATCACAGACAAAGAGATCGCTGATAGTAAAGTGTATCATTCATCCGCTCCCCAACTTGACACGATTTCAACAATTGTATCCGCTCAGAACATACACAAAATAACCTTTTCCTTCATAATTGCTTATCAGGATTTTACAGAGAGGAGCACATAAATCATATTGTCACACTTGAAGCGTTACCAAGAGAGCAAACTCTTTAATTAAAGCATGTTCACCAGTATGTAGAGCTGGATGGGGAAATAGTGCTGGCGGTCTTTCAGATATCGGGATGGCTGTAACTGTGGGGCCAATTGTACCAAGAGAGCAAACTCTTTAATTAAAGCATGTTCACCAGCATGCTGGATGGGGAAATAGTGCTGGCGGTCTTTCAGATATCGGGATGGCTGTAACTGTGGGGCCAATTGTAAGGCTAATTAACCACTCTAATAAATCAATACTGTTTCATTCAGGGTAACAAAATATCACTTTAAGCATTACATTATTTAATTAATGTCACAGGACAAGTCTAAAATGAAGTACTGGAAGATATAAACACACTGTAAAAAATGATCGTGATTTTAACAGTAAAATACTGTAAAAATGTTACAGTAAAAACCTGTTAACTGGTTAACAGTAATTCCCATACTATATTCGGTGAATAAATGTAATTACATTTAATGTAATTTTACAGTAAAATACTGTTACACTTCATATTTGATGTTTTATTGTTGAAATAACATGTTTCTTAGTTTTTTCTTAATAGTTGTATACATTAGGGTTTAATCTTACATCTAATGTTGTTAAATTAATGTTTATTGCATTATTTCAGTATCATGTGTGTCACCATGTTGGTGTTTAGTGTTTGTGTGAATGCCACTGTGCACCTTATATATACAAGTATTGCCCTCCTCAGCTCCTAGAAAAGCTGTTTGTGATGAGCTTTGGTTCATCATGTGACTTTCTCATCACCACCAGTTTTTGGTGGTTATCAGTGTATTACAATGATTCAAAACAGATATTAGTACTTCAATATGTTGGTTTATTAACATTACATCAGTTAATGAAATACGGTTTACAGTGCACAGTAACTCAGAAAAAAATAAAATAAATAATAAATAAATAAAAATCACTTTAGCGTTTTATGATGAAAATGTTCATCATGTTCATCTTATGTACGCTACTGTAATGAATATGATACTTACTTTTTAATAAGCAGGGAAAATTCCCGACATTAAACAAATAACCGTTTACATGCATAGGACGTTTGCATTGTAAGAATGTACAGGGATACTTCAGATATGAAAACGCTGACTCGTTAGGTGATGTTTTCTCATTAAAATCATACGGCTTCTTATTAATTCAATAGAATGTATGGGAATTCTAGGAAATACCAATATGGCGGCGCAGTGGCTTCACTTTTAAGACGTAATCAGCAATCCAGTTCTCTAGTGGTTGTTATGTGAATATACTTAAATGTGAACTGAATGTAATATTTTCTGATATGTAATTGCAGTTAAATTAATAATTAAGTAATATAAATAAATAATATAATTAAGCAAAACCTGCTTCATACAGCTTTATATGTATTTTCATAATTCTATTGACTTTGAAATGTGCTTAAAGTCTACCGCTGAATGTACTGACAAGCATTTATGGTAAACTAAAATGTACTTTAATGTCATTTCTACTGAAACTTATATGTCATGTTTTTTAAATAGATTTGTAACTACACAAGTTGCAATTTAGTACATTGTAAAATATATGTATTTTATATATTACAGGGATACTTCTCCCAAAAAATTCTGTCATTAATTACTCGCCTCATTATTACCCTTATTTTTGTTTTCTTTGTGCACAAAAAGTATTCCCGTAGCTTCATAAAATTACGGTTAAACCACTGATGTCACATGGACTATTTTAACATTGTCCTTATACCTTTCTGCGCCTTGAACGTGGTAGTATCCTTGCTGTCTATGCAGGGTCAGAAAGCTCTCGGATTTCATCAAAAATATCTTAATCTGTTTTCTGAATATGAACGAAGGTCTTACGGGTTTGGAACGACATGAGGGTGAGTAATTAATGACAGAATTTTCATTTTTGGGTGAACTATCCCTTTAACTTTAAAAACACATTACGGTTAAAATCCGGTACTTTACATGCATTTAGTCACATTATAATAGTACTTCTTTAAAGCATGACAAAGGATTTTATTATTGTTATGTTTTATTATTAAAGCATGATGATTTAAAACATACTTCAAAGTAAAACCTTTAATTTGACATTATTACAAAGTGCACTTTTTAAAAGTGTACTTAAGAGTTTTAAGAAACAGTCACGAAAGTGTCTCTCTTTAAATACACTTAAGTGGCTTTTTATTTCAAGGGTATATATTTATGTAATATTAATATTTATGTGTCTTGAATATTGCGTTGATCCTGTATTGAAATCAGTTGTAAATCTTGAAAGAGAGCAACTCATTAAGTTTTAGAGTTTAGTGATGAATTAACTAAAAGTACTTAAAAATAACAAGCTTCTTTCCCTGAAGGGGAGATTTCAGTTTAGTGTAGCTTAGCTTATTTTCTGTAGAGCAGCGGGTAGCTAGTCCATCACTGGGCTTGTTCCATTACAAAGTAAAGCATCTCTTTTAGACAGTCTCTCAGACAGCTCTCAGAGAAAAGCAGACTGAGTAATGGCAAAAAGAGCCGTGCTTGGTCGGACTCTGCGGTGGCTCTGTATTACAGCAGAATAGCCTGCATCAGAATGTATCTGTCTAAGCACATGATTGCAAAGAATTGCTTTAGAAATCATATCTACCTTCGATCTGAACACTTCAAACAAAATCACCAGAAATGACTTGGGCATAGCTGGATGCATTTGTGTTGGCTTTCTTTATATGCATGAAAAGCCTTTGTCATTATTTTTCCAGAAAAGCCCTCGTTTCATGTCTCCTTTTCATGCCAATGACCAAATGATAATGAACATTATTCAGGGCCTTTTCACGGTTGTTTTGACACAACTCTCTCCTAGTAACGCTGGTGTTGTTTGTCCTGGGAAAAAAAAGACCTGTTCTTTGTGTCTACTGGCCATCTGTGCTTCATTAGTGTTTGCTCTTTCAGCTTTCTCACCTGAAATGCCTTTCATAAAAACCCTGAATATGAGTATGGAGAGGTAAAGTCATTTATACTGGTGGGTTTACTTTAAGAACCCATTTTTAGTTCAGACTCTGCCTCATTACACACAAAATATCGTATGTAGATCTGTACTGATGATCTAACCAATGCTGAAACTCAATTTGATGCATTGGACAACTGTGGCTTTCTCATTCCGCCTGTAAACACAGACAAACAACACAAACCATGCATTCATAGTGTGAAATAGTATAAATTAAGTCCAAAACAACTGTCTCAAGCCGATTCAACCGAACGGGAAGCGAGCAACACGTGGTAAATGGGAATTGTGATGTCAGGTTCGGTTGGTGTTGAAGCTTGAGTGAACATTTCTGGCTGAAAAGCAGACAAAGAAGATACTTGAAGCTTAACGCTTCATTTTATTAGCATCTAAACACACGGCTCACAGCAGTGACATATAATAGAGATAGAATGGTGTTGACGTTAATAGTTAATGTTGACGTTAATAGCCATTACAAATGAAAAGGGACAGCTATTTCCCCACAATAATACCATGTGCAAAATAACAAAACAGAACAGCTGGATACTGCTGATCCATCTAACAAGCATATTAATGGCTATGGAAAATATATCATATATATATATATATATATATTAGGGTTCTGTCATTTACTCACCTTCGTGTTATTACATGACATTTTTTTCCATGTACACTGTAAAGATCATCATTAGAAGATTATTATAGTACATTTTACAAGAAAATACTATTTCAGTCGTTCAAAAATTCATGTTTAATTCAATGTGCTACTTGCCATTTCTTTGTAATCATTTGTGGAATATACTAGCACTTTCTGAGTGAAAATTGATTCATTGTAAATCCTACAACATTTTTTAATTTACATGTAACACAAAAGAAGATAATCTGTGCAACCAAACCATTTTGGTCACCATTGACTTCCATTGTATGGAGAAAAAAAACCATACATTTCTAAAAATATCTTCTCTTCATATTATAAAGAAAAGCACACCGTTTTTGAATGACATGAGGGTCAGAAAATGATGACAGCAGTTTAATTTTTTAATCAACTGTCCCTTTAAATTTCACTTCATTCTACAATAGACTAAACTCAGGATGTGCCTGTTCTGTATGTTCTTCTTTAAGTCAAAATGTCAAGTAGACTGACCTCGTAATGTAAGAATGAAACAGGCTGTTAGCTGTCTACTTATAGAATAATGTCATCTTTGGACTCGTCACATCAACCATTCACTGTTATTTGAAAAGAAAAAAATCTTTTTAGGCTTCAGTCTTTTATATGATCATTTTAGCATGAATATATTAATTTATTACTTATGTTATACTTGAGTAGACGTATATTTCTGCAGCACTAGCAACATCAAATTATGTCTTCCATTGTTTGGTTAAACAGGTTGTGCCATCCCAAATTCATGCCATAATACAGAATGCCTGAAATAAGATCTCTGGTGAACATATGCTTAAGATATTTTCATGTTTTATTCCACAACATTAAATTATGGAAGGCAATTTGCACCACAGAAAAAAAAAAAAAAAAAACTAATTGTCTGTTTTTCACACGATTCTAACTTTTTTTCACACAATTCTCTATTTACGTCTCACATTTTGGACTTTTTTCATAGTTGCGAGATTTAAACTCACAATTCTGAGACGAGACAGAATTCTGAGTTTATATCTCACAATTCTGAGAAAAAAAAAAGTCAGAATTGGGAGATGAAAAAGTTGCAATTACCTTTTTTATTACATGGTGGAAAAAAAAAAAAGACCTGCGAGATATAAACTCAGAATTCTGTGGGGGAAAAAACTTTATAATTGTGAGACTTTTGCCTCAATAAACTCCTAATTAACTGCTTATTAATAGTCCGTAAGGTAGTTGTTAAGTTTAGGTATAGGGTAGCATTAAGGGATCTAAAATATGGTCATGCAGAATAAGGCATTAATATGTGCTAATAAACAGTCAATATGCTACTAATATGCATGCTAATAAGCAACTAGCTAATAGTGAGAATTGGTCCCTAAACTAATGTGTTACCAAAGTTAGAATTCTCAGATAAATATCACAGTTACCTTTTTTATTTGTTTTATTATCTGGCGGAAATGGGCTTCCATATAAAATACCCCTTATGATTTTTTTAAGCTTTTACGTGTCTTGAAAAAGTCAATTGCTAACAAGTGGCTAATGGGACTGTAGTGGATGCTGGGGGTGTTAAACGTTCCTGCAAACCATTCTAATTGAAACTTTAAAAAAAAACATTTTTTTAAACTGAAAGAGCTGTCAGAAGCTGAATGGCGGTGACATAGCTTTTTACTTCTGGTGGTTGTAACATGCCACCGAGAAACAGTTTTTATAGTTTGTAGGGGACATCAAATTATATGTATAGCTGATTCTGCACATTAGACAGAGACTGGTTAAAGTAGAAAAAAAGGATACACTTCACCTTTAAATAGATTTCAGAAAAACAAAATGTGTTTTGTTTCCGGTTGATTTGAAGCACTGAAATTGAACCTTCTTGCTGACCATCTATCACTTTCGTGTTTGAATTTTCTGCACCATTACCTGCTAAAGGTGTCTGATGTCATTTGTGTTGCTAAATGTGCTGAATGTATTCAAGTCCATCTTTGAGCAGGAGCAGATGTGTTTCTGAGTGCTTCATTACAGCACATCTGCACAGGCTGTCCATTACTAACAGGTGTGCTCACAGAAGCGCTTTTACATCAGCACTGCCAAAACCAATCAAATATACTGCTGAGCATTGCACTGGCCTTTAGAAGCCTTTGTTTCAGGAGTCCTGCAAACTTTATGCTTTTATGCTCGCCTGTAGTTTTGGTAGGGTTATTAGTTGACTAAAACTAAAACCATTAAACAAAAATTTTTACTTAATATAAAATAAACTGAAAAAAAAAATGCATTTAAAAATAAAAATGATTTTATTTCTAATTTTAGTGTAAAATAAAGCTGAAATAATAATTCATAAAAACTATTTTTTTTGTCAAGACCATGTAAATCTGAATATCTTAATAGCTTTTGCACAATACACACAAGGATGCCATAAAGAGTGTAGATAACGTGGAATTATTACAGTATTATATTACCAGACGTTTATGCACCACCAGCAGTCCCAACACTAAAGAGATCATGTGCACAACTTCACAGCTCAAATAACACAGAATTTTGGATGGAAACAAATAATATAAGTGCATTAACAATAATATGAGCTGGAAATTTCTGCTTGTCCCATAGACTTTCGTTGTAAGCGCATGACTGTACAGGCCTAAGTATGATTTGTGTTTGTTTCTACAAACTGATCAATGTATTAGTTATTATTTATTATGCTAATTGACAGCATGGCAGAAGTGTTTTCAATAGAGCTTAAAGGAATTTTGCAGGTTCAATACAAGTTAGGCTCAATCCACTGCAGATTAGAGCTAGATGATAAAATAATTCACATTTTGCGACAATACTAGCAATCAAGCAGGTGAGATACGTTACATTTTATATATCGTCCTGCATGAGTGTACTGTATGTATGCGGATAAAGTTGAAGTTATTATATATTCAACTTTATAGAAAGAGCTGAGCAATAATACAGTTCAATCTTGCGACAAAAAATCATCCAGTTGAAATTTGCTATTTAGTGTATATTGCTTTACTATATACACAAAGTTGGAAATAATATATAACAACCTTTGTAGTTAGAGCTGTGCGATTTTTCGTTTTACATAAACAACTACACAGCCAAGATTTGCTTTATTATATATATTGCTTTATGTGGATAATGTATGTATTCATGTAAAATAGGTTGTACTATATATCCATCTTTTAATATATCGCTGAGCGATAGTGTATAGTAGTTTACATTTTTATGATATAAAAATCAAGCAGTTGAGATTTGCTAATTAGTACATACCGCTTAACATGAATGTATGTATGTATCCATGCAAGGTTGGATATTATTAGATTAGTTGTATTTGTTATTAATTATTAATTTGTTATTTAATGTGAGTTATTAAGACATTATGTGGTGATTTAGAAATAATTTGGTTTAGTGAGGAGTCTAATTACTACTTGCGCATTGTTAGTTTATTGAGTTTATTAGTTAATAGAGTTGAAAAGTTGTTCTCATCACTTTTTTTTTTTTTTTAAAGGGGTCATATGATGCGATTTCAATTTTTCCTTTCTCTTTGGAGTGTTACAAGCTCTTGGTGCATAAAGATAAGATTTATTTTTTGCATTTTTGCCTTTATTTTGAAAGGACAGTGTTTAGACAGGATGCAAAGCGGGAGAGAGAAAGGGGGGATGGGATCAGGAAAGTTCTGCGAGCTGGGACTCGAACTCGGGGGGACGCCCAAAGCGCAACGGCGCTATATGTCAGGGACGAGGGACAAGTCAAGCCATTTCTGTGTTTAATTGAGCTTAACTTGTACTGAACCTGAAATATACCTCAACCATTTGAATTTTGTGATATATTGCATTAGGGCTGCACAATTAATTGAATTTCTAATCGCGATTACAATTATGGATGCCACAATTACGTAATCGTTCAAAGCGGCAATTCAATTATGATTTTTGTCATAATCGAGAAGTCCTATATTGCATACAAGTGAACCAATGTGAAGTGAAGCTTTTGGTCATAAATGAGCACTAATAGTGTGCAGGTTTGAACCTAAGTAGTGCTGTCTGTGTAGTCTTTAGAAGCCATTTAGAGTAAGTAATACACCTTCCAGACGGATAATATCCCACAATCTCTGTATGTGTGATCTTGCATTGCCTCCACCCTTTTGACCTTGTCAATATCCGTAATAAAACAGATTTAAGCAGTTTCTAATGCAGCTGTTGGGTGTGTTATTTTATCTGTAGCTCTAGAAAGCGTGCTTGTCCTTCTTGACTTGTGGTCTCTTTGGGCAATGTCCTGTTTGTTCCTTCGTTTCCGAGGATGCGTTTTTGACGCCACAAGCAGGTGGTCATGTCTGGGAGCCGACTGGAGAGTAGTGAGGTATTGACTCTCGCAGGGACAGAAAGCTGTGAAGTGTCCAGGCTCATAAAAGCGCACTTGTCCGGGCTGAGGTGCGTATGCATTATAGATGTGGAGAAACACTGAGAAAATGTGACAGGTGGCAGCAGGAAGGAGGAAGTCATAAAATGAGTTGTAATGTAAAATCATACTGGACTCTGAGGAGAATGTTGAAACAATGAAACTATCCAGACCTCATAATATACCGAACCACATAAATGTGCTATATTTTTAGAAAATTGATATAGTGTTATAATTCTAGACTTTTTTCACACATAAGGGATATTAGATTTTTTAACTGATTTTAATCTATTAATAACATTAACTACTTACTTCAAAGTAAGATTATTGGATTACGTTTTACAATAAAATACTATTTCAGTCTTTATTTAATTCAGTGTGTTACTTACCAGTTCTGTGTATTTATTAGTGAAATTTAGCAGCAATTTCTGAGTGAAAATTGTTCCGAAGTAAATCCTTCACCGAATAGCTTTCAGTGTAGAATTTTACATTTTCTAATGACACTAGTGGTCATTTTTCATGCAAAATTCACTGGCATGATAATAAGAGTTGGATTTAGTCCTCAACTTGTTCTTTTCAGATGCCAAAAACAAAACGAGTCAGAAACTTGTTAACTGCATCACCATGTGCTTGAATTCGGTGCAGAATTAGCTTTGTGGCCCCACATCTCTGCCAATAATCAGTCTTCATCACTCTGAAATGAAGCAGTTGTGTATTGTAGCATATGATGAGCAGAAGTTCAGGTCCTGTATTAGAAACCAGTGCAACATTCAGTTCATTTGGGAACTGACTGTATGCCCATTGCAGCAAAACAGCATATGTCCTGTGTTTTACAGATGTATGTTTGTACAAAAACTGGATATTAGTCTCAATTTTTTTAAACGTCCTTGACCATTCCGATGAAAATCCAGTGCTCTTTAATGTGTCACATAAACGACCAGTTTAAAGTTTGGGACAATAAAAAAAAAAAAAAAAAAAAACTGTAATATTGTGAAATATTATTACATTTTAAAATAATTTCTATTGTTATATATTTTAAGATGTAATTTATTGCTGTGATGCAAAGCTGAATTTTCAGCATCATTACTCCAGTCTTCAGTGTCACATGATTCTTCAGAAATCATTCTAATATGCTGATTTGCTGCTTCTTCTTATTACCAATATTGAAACCAGTTATGCTGTTTAATGCTTTGTTGAAGCCATAATACATTACAACTCAAAAGTTTGAGATAAGTAAGATTTTTGGAAAATAATAATAATACTTTTATTCAGCAAGTATTAATTGATCAAAAGGCATTCATAATGTTACAAAATATTTCTGTTTCAAATAATCTGCAAAAACAAATAAAAAAAAAATTTTCCTTGTAAAAAAAACAAAAAAAAAAAAAATTATAATATATATATATATATATATATATATATATATGAGCCCACTGTATATCAGAGTTTTGTTCATCTTAGCAAGAATTTTCCTGTGAATGGCAAAAATGCATCATGACCGACTTGCCTTGTTCTTGCATTGAAGGAATGATATCAGTCATGAAGCATGCTTGTTTGTTAATAATCTCACTTTAACATTGATTTAAGGATGAATACTTTGTGATTTTATATTTGAATTTATGTTAGCTCACTGAACTTACTATTATGGGACACCTCCGGTGCAAAGGTTTGGTCATTTTCCCTGCATGGCATGTTTAATAGTTTCACCTTTGACTCATCTGAACCTATGCATATATCAGTAATCAAGAAAGAAATCCCAGGACTTTATGAATGAGACCGGCAACATCATTTAATTTATTATGTGCATGCATCAGGACAATAACAGTGCACATACCATATATCTCATGGTAGGAGCACCTGCAGCACGGTGTCGTGTAAAATAGCTGCTTATGGTTTTTTGGGTGCGTCTTTAATTTAGGCTGAGGTCTTTAGTAAAATAGCATGACTACCAAGACAACCCTGATGGTTACTGCAGTTACCACCCAGACAAATTATCTCAATTGCTTGTCAAGGGTCTCACACCATCTGCCAGAAGAGCCACTCTCTCCTCACAAAGGCATATATTCCATCACTTCTTCTCTTGCTGAGTATCAAGGTCTTTCTTTGAAATAACTTCTGTTGTTTCATAAGTCAGCACCGATAATAGTCATCAAGTAGTCTGAGATACATACCAGTCAAAAGAATGGACCAGAAAATTTTTTTAAAACAATATTATATTTGAACTTCTTGAAAACTGGCACAATTTGTCTAGAGAGTCCAGCTTTGCTACACAGAAGTTTTATCGACCATGTGTCCTTTTTTTTAAAAACGGCATTGGAGTTTCTTTGTGTTTTGGACACTTTTTGTCTGTTTTTCCTTCCTGATTTGACATTCATTTTAAAAAATGTTAAATTTATAAAAAAAAAAATGTTTTGCATTTTTTTCAAGAAATTAATACAAAACTACAAACAATTGTCTATATAATTTTTATGCTTGAAAAATAGTTTTGTAAAGTATATAAAAATTTTATATCAAAATATTGTTTAAATCATGAAAAAAATTCAAGCTTTTTTTGTTTTAAACTTTTCAAAATTGAAAAGTATTTTGTTCTGCATTTTTTTCAAACAATGAATACAAAAAAACATAGTTTACAAAACTATTGTAAGCATTGAAGCATAAAAATTTAGATCAAATAAAAAAATATATATAAAAAAAATTGTGATGATGTTTTGTCCAATATATATATATATTTTTTATTTTTATTTTTTTTTTTGCTTTTTTTTTTTGCATTTTTTCAAACAATTCAAAACACCGTTTGCAAAACTTTTTAAGCATAAACATTCAGATCAAAAGATTTTTTTTTTTAATCATGAAAAGTAAAACAGAAGAAAAGAAAAAAAAGTTGTCAAGTTAGAAGTGCAAGGCCATAAAACATTCATAAATAGCATACTTATTTGCATACTTATGCATTTGTTAAATGGATGGGTAATAAGAATATTACATTTCAAAAAGTACAAATATAATAAACGGTTGAAAGATCAAGGTAACCATGTGGTTTACCTTTATTTCATGATTGCTATGCTTATTAGTCAGATCACAAACACTGTACACGGCTGTTGCCAGACAGATTAAGCACAGAGAGTTTAGCCTTCATGATGCTGAATGAAGATGCGGCTGTATTGACCTCATCTTTGGCCCTCGAGATCACTTCAACAGCTCCCCACAGGAAATTCAATCTTGCTACATAAGCGTACATGTGTTGAAGTGAAGGCCACACTCATTATCGGTAGTGCAACAATAAGCGTGTTTTGTCCTTAACAAGAAAACATGCCGTGCAAGAATACAGATAGTTTCTAATTGATTATTAGACCTTGAGATATGTTTTGAATTGCTGTTCTGTAAATCTTTATTGTACTGATAACTATGGAAGCTTGTTCCCGCCATTGAATTCAAATATAAAAGATAATTGCGACTTTTTATCTCAGAATTGTGACTTTTTTTTTCTCCCAATTGTGTGTTTACACTTCGCAGTTCTGCAGCTGCGAGTTACAAAGTCAGAATAGCGAGATATAAACTTGCAATTTAGACTTTTTTTTCTAGGATTGCAAGTTTATATCATAATTCTGACTTTATAACAATTGTAAGTAATCATTTTAATAATTTTAAGAAAATGTCAGAATTGTGAGCTGACTTTTTTCCTCACAGTTGTACAATTTCCAATTACGAGTTTATATCTCAATTCTGAGAAAAGAAGTCAGAATTGCAGGATATAAACACGCAACTGCGAGAAAAAAAAGTCAGAATTGCATTTTTTTTTTTTTTTTTATCCTGTGGCGGAAACATACAACAGCATTTTAGTGCCCCGATTACGAGATTAAAATAATATTTTGAGAATAAAGTCAAAATTACAAGAATAAAGTTGTAGCATTATAAGATTAAAGTCATAATATTTTGAGAATAAAGTCTATACATTATGAGATTCAAGTCATAGTATTTTGAGAATAAGGTCAAAATTGCGAGAACAAAGTCATAGCAATACGATATTAATTGTCATAATATTTTGAGAATAAACTATATTGCATGAATAAAGATAATTAATGTGAAAATTCCACCTACTCCACAAAGGCGTCCGACATTTCATTCATTACATCTACAGTATTTAACTTTAAAAACAGTAATAAAAATGTTCTAAAGGTTGAAGTTTCAAAGATTAGTGATTTTATTAATAAACACATTTAAGGTCAGTGAACTGGTTCCTTGTGGAGATGGGGACAGGTTTTGCTTTCACTGCAGGGATCTAATGTCCCCACAACGACACTAAAACCTAAAATCACCTATGTTGTGAGAATCAGCAAGTGTACTCACGAGGGAACTGACTTAATAAACCAAGTAAATCTTTCTTTATGAAAATCTAAGCACGTAGAAAGATTTATGTCATGGTTAGGTTGAGGTTGGGGGGTTAGAAAATGTCCTTCGCTCAGCACAAAAAAAAAAAAAAAAGCAAGTACAACAGTCTTT
>NW_015549609.1:522629-530393 GCF_001515605.1 Sinocyclocheilus anshuiensis
AAAAAAAAAAAAAAAGCAAGTCATCAAGTAATTCTAATAGAATTCACAGAAAAACTGATCCTGGATCTGCACGAAACAACACATCCATGCATCCTTTGCTTCATGAACTCATGTCAGCATGCTGCCGCCCCGATGCTCCGGTTGACCCTGGTTGCTGTGGTGAGACTCACGCTGTATCTCCTAGGTAACGCTTGCCTTCAGAACAGCAGCAGGCTTGGAGTTACGGCACGGCTCAAGAAGCTGTTCCTATGCTCTTCTACCAAAGCACCATCCACCACTACCCAAAGCAAGTCCTCTTTCAACACAAACCTCCAGCAACTTTCTCAGAAAGCTCTATTGCTATTAGTTTATTGTCCACACTCTTGTGAAAAAGAAGTGTGCTTACACCTATTGAATATGTACCTAGGTACTACTTAAGTGTGTCAGAAAGCACTCTTAAGTTCAGCGAATTGTATTTAATATACATTTAGACTATAATATAATCATTTTTATTACATTCAACATTATAATTCACACTTCAGTATATATTTTAAAGCCTTTTATTTCCATAATAAGTACTCTTTTTAAAAGTATCCTAAAGTGTATTTCTTTTTCACAAGGGTAGTGTCAATCCTTTCATTTCTTTTTCTTTAACTCTTCTTAACTATTTCATCTTTGACCTCTGGATTTCTCTATCTCTCACTCTTTTCATGTCTTTATGTAAGCCAAAGACATTTGTACTCAAGTCTTCCAGCTGCCAGATTATTACATTATAGTATTATACTGGATTTGTTACAGTATGTCCTCTGAATACCTCCTGCTCTATTCTTGGGAAGGTTATGTTCTTTCAAAAGCCAAATAGGTGAAAAAAATTAATTAAGAAATCACAGCATACTGTACAGTACTGACCATTTTTATATTCAGGAAACAACATTGCAGCAAATCCTAAATATCAATTGCATTGAATTCTGGAAGTGAGCTAGAAATGATTAACTGTCATAGTAATTGTTGATTGTTAAAATGCTCTATTTTGTATTTTTAATGAACAACTTTAGATGCCAAAGTATGCTGCTATTGAAATATTTATGCATTGTTTTATGAAACAGGGCTGTTAGCATGAAGCGGTAATGATACTACAATTACTCTGATTGCATGTGATCGCTATACTCCCAGAAGGACGAGATGAGAAAATGTTGTTCATATGTGTCAGTTCTGTTTGCCAGTCATTTGATGAGTCGTCTTCTGTGGATCAGAGGGTCATATGTCAGCTATTAGTCTTCCACGCTTCAGGTGTCACAGTAATCACTGTGCCTCCCAATAGCACCCGTCACCTCTGATTAATGTTATGAGACTCACTCTACATTTCATTGTTTTACTGGCTTCTGTTCCTCACTCATTATTTTTAAAGATTATTTCGTCTTTAGGGGTGTAAATAATGTGTAAATCTCAGACGCAGGTCATAATGGATACTAGATGACCTAATTTAATGTAGAGAAATCCAGTTGTCCAGCAATACTTTTTTATAAGGGTTCAAATATGAGCTGAAAGCTTTTTTAGATTTAAGGCTAATGTGGTTGAGACACCAAGGCCTGTTAAGATCCTTTGGACAGATGGAAAGCCAGATCAAATTGCTTTGAATATTTGAGATTTGCTCTAGAACCTTGTCAGTCTGCCAGAATGGTACATATTTGCTATAATGACTATGTGATGCTGCTTTTATACAACAATTCATTAAACAAGAAGTGAATATTGGGTAACTTGCATTTTAGACAATAAATTAACAGTGTATTTTTGCTTTGCCAAGGAAAATAGTTTCAAAGCAGAAAGAAATATTGCACGTCTTTGTGCAAAATATGAATCAGTGCTTTTGAACAAATTGGTTTAATGAATGATTTAATGGCTCACTCATACATGTTTTCAGTTGTTTCGTTAATGAATGAATCAGTGTTTTTAGGCAAATTGGTTGAGTGAATGATTCAGTGACTCACTCATATAGACATTCACTTGTTTTTATAACGAATGAATCAGTGTTTTTGACCAAATCGGTTGACTGAATGATTCAATGACTCACTGTGCTGCATCCCAATGTGCCTACGTATACTACACCCTTAAAGTATGTACTTTTTTGGTGAAGAAAATGTACTCACTTTTGAGTGTGTAGTAGAAGAGTAGGCAAGCTTTGGGACATACTATCACGTCATACAATTGTGTCTTTAACGGACTGCTCTGTCGCATAGTTATATGCACTCTGTCACTGTAAACTGGGGCTGTCAGTCATCTTGTCACAGTTAACATCCTCCACATTTAATTTAATTTAACGTCCTACCTTATTGGAGAGAAAAGAAGTAGCACGTTGATCTGCCAGCCGTGGGACTTTATACGGAGAACTCTGCTCATATTTTTGTATAATGATGCATTTAAAAGTTAATTGCCAATCAGACATTTATAAAAGTTCACATTGTTGTTGCAGATGAGAAATAACACAGATACCATTAAATAAATATTTTTACCAGGTTAAATGTTGATTATTAGTAACTCAAACCCCTTAATCTAGACACACACATCTGCCATGTTTGTAGTTTTTTAAAAGCTTTTTATTCGTGTTTGTAGTTCTGAATCGAATCCTTCACCAGAGCGCAATGGATTGTGGCCAATATTAGCCATTAGAGTGTGCACAGATCCACACTTCAAAAATCTACCTGAAATAGTAGACAATCCAGGGACTTTTGGCATACACTTTTCAACATACTATGCTTTGGCATACACTTATTCTGATCTCACATACTATTTAGGATGGATGGCATGAACACTGGGATGTAGGGATTCGTTGTTTTGTTAATGAATGAATCAGCGTTTTTGACCAAACCAGTTGAGTGAATGATTCAGTGGCTCATTTATAAAAACAGTGGCTACATCTGAATATGCATACTTCCCTACTATTTAGTAGGCAAAAACAGTATGTGAAAAGAGCAGTATGTCTGAATTTACAGTATTGATAGAACAGTAGGCAAAAAGTACCTGGGTGACTTCTGCTGAGATTTCAAAGTATGAGGCCAAGGGGCCATGGGAGATGATTTGTAAATGGCACTGAAGCATCATGGCGAATTAAATTGTGAGTATGCAATTTCAGATGCAGCCAATCACTTAATGAATGAATCAGTGTTTTTGAACAAATGTGTTGAGTGAATGATTCAATGACCTACTCAATGACAATAGTCTTGTTCGAAGTGCATCGGCGCTGTGCAGACCGATTGGAGTATGACATCAAAGCGCCAAGAGAGCGATTGTACAGCAGACGACTCTTTATTTTTTTTAATTGCTCTTGCGGTACTTTGATGTCATAGACCGATCGGTCTGCGTACCGCCGATGCATCTAAAGCAAGCCTATTCACTTGTTTTTGCTCCTGAATGAATCAGTGCTTTTGAGCAAATTGGTTGAAGTAAACGATTCAGTGACTCGCTCTTAAAGTCACGTGTGGCCATCTAGTGGCGTATTGATGTAACTGTGATGTAACACAAAATTGTGTTTTTGATGAAAAATATATTTATTAGGGATGTGACGAGATCTCGTGGCACGAGATCTCGCAAGATCCGGTGTGTCTAACGTGCCGATATCCTTGCAAAACAATTTGCAGTTTACATTAGAGCTGCACAATTAATCGTTTAAAGATCGCGATCTCAATTCAAACACCCACGCAATCTTATTCCTGAATGACAACAATTCAGCTATGTCTATTACGACTGTTTCACATCGTGAGTGTCAGTGGAGTGTGAGAAGCACGTTTTGTCGCTGCCCATGTTAATGAATCATTCATGCTGCTGCTGATCCAGAAAGAGCAACATTATTCTTTAATATCTTATTCCTGAATGACAACAATTCAGCTATGTCTATTACGACTGTTTCACATCGTGAGTGTCAGTGGAGTGTGAGAAGCACGTTTTGTCGCTGCCCATGTTAATGAATCATTCATGCTGCTGCTGATCCAGAAAGAGCAACACAAACAGTCTTTTCAACCACACATCATTATTTCTGTGTTACAGACATTTAAATAACACTGGGATAAGTACTGGGATAAAAGTTTATAGTTTGGGTATAAACACTTATTCTCTTCAGTAGCGATCAAAATGAAAGTATCTTAACACTTGTATGTATGTACCGCTTATACTCTTCCGCCAGGAGGTGGCGACAACTGCCCGTTTAAAAAAAGTATTTGTCATTGAATCATTCATTCAGGAGATTCCAATTGTGAAACAGATCTTTATGAATTGAGACACTGACTCATTCATTGATTTTTTATTTTTATTTTTTTTTCAAATTAATATATTTTTTAAAGACTTAAGCAATGAACATTTTGTCCCCTAAATGTTTCATCATTGAGGATTTCTTTAAAAAAGTCTTAAAATCTCGTCTCGTCTCGTTCTCGTGAACCCAGTCTCGTGTCTCGTCTTGTCTCGTGGGATAAGTGTCTCGTCACACCCCTAATATTTATATATTAGATCTCATTAAATGTTGTATATCTAATATTGCCTGTGGAATACAAAGTCCTCAATGTTTTTATATGTTTTGTCATTATTTGGTCCACTACTTATTGATCAAAAATAGAATTTTAGATGAACACTGTTAATCTGAGTTTGAAGAGATGGATCGTAAGCCTGAAGTTCTGTGTTTCTCTACAGACAGTGTCGAGGATGAGCTGGAGCTGTCTGCTGTGCGACATCGACCAGAAGCTTTGGAGCAGCTGGAGGCTCAAACGCGTTTCTCACGCAAAGAGCTTCAAATCCTCTATCGGGGCTTTAAGAATGTGAGTTAATGCTTTTGACTTCAAAAACAGAGTTTGATTTTTTTTTTCTTTCATATCGAATTCGATTGCATTTAGAATAAGGTTATTGATTATTTTTCTTTATTATTCCTCTTGAATGTTGGTTTGATGTGGAACATGCCAAACGTTGCAGAAAAACTATCACGCTTGCTACAATAATCAGATCAGCAAAGGTCTCTAGAGTGTCCCTGAGGCATAAATGTCCTTTCTCACCTCTGGTGCACAATGTAATGAGACAACACCGAATTAACTCGACCCAGATTGTCAGGTGACAAGCGTGAGAGTGGCACAATGGTCCTTTATTATCAGACTCTCAAGAGGAGATATCAGAAGACTGTAATCCTTCCTTCAGACCACACACACACACACACACACACACACCGCTGGCAGGTGATGACTGCACTGAGGTTTTCTAGCACCCTCAATACTGTCTTATTCATTTTCCCATGTGGTGTCCCAGATACTGTAAATGTTAAACTACTGTTTTCATTTTTTATTATTTCACATTTATTATCACCTGCCATTTCCACTGCTTTTGCTTCTTTTTCTTGGATTTTTAACTATCAAGTTCTAAAATCCTCCAAAAGAGATTTAATTAGTAAATCATTGTCAAGGGTCCTGTCCCAAATGCTGCCCCAAGCCCTCACGTTCCTCCTCTGACTGCACACTTTGATGATGTAGTTGTAGGGCTGAGCAAAAGGGCACATCGAGGGCACGTGAGCTTTCTTCTGGAACCTCAAATATTGAACTGGCCACCCTACGGTCTTGTGAATTTCACAGACTTGCACACGCAACAGCTATTGCAGGTGTGCAACACCTCATCAAGTGTGTCATGTGGGACAGGCCTGCCTCACTACAGCTTGTTATTCTCATTTTGCTTTGTTGGCCAACACTGGTTTTGCTATTATCCTGATTACAGCAGAAAACTTTACAAAGTTGAGTCTTTGAACTGTTATAACTGCCATTAGAAAGGGTTTTCTCTTCATCCATTAACATCTTTTTCTGTATTTCAAAGGACGCCAGTGTTTGTCAGAGAGAAAAGGGTCCATATTGTTTGTGTTTGTTCATTTATTTCTTGGAAATAGACAGACAGACAGTGCTGCTTTTATTCCTCCTTAGTTCTCAGCATCGCTTTTGTTTGTATTTATAAATTCTAGATCTATGTATCTTTGCTAATTATGTAAAAAAAAAAATTTGTTTTAGAAGAAATTAATATTTTTATTCAACAAGGATGCATTAAATTGATCAAAAGTGAAAGTAAAGACATTCATAATATCACAAAAGATTTCTATTTGAAATAAATGCTGTTCTTTTGAACTTTCTATTCATCAAAGAATCCTGAAAAATGTATCACGGTTTTCACAAAAATATTAAGCAGCACAGCTGTTTTCAACATTGATAATAAGAAATGTTTCTTGAGCAGCAAATCAGCATATTTTAATGATTTCTGAAGGATCATGTGACACTGAAGACTGGAGAAATTATGCTGAAAATTCAGCTTTGATCACAGCAATAAATTACATTTTAAAATAAAAAAATAGTTGTTTTAAATTGTAGTAACATTTTACAATATTATTGTTTTTACTGTATTTTTGATCAATTAAATGCAGCTTTGATAAGCGTAAGAGACTTCTTTCAAAAGCATTAAAAAATCTAAACCCCAGATTAAACTAATTTAAAGGGATAGTTCACCCAAAAATGGGTGACGGTAACCATTGATTTCCATTATATGGAAAAATGCTATGGAAGTCAATAGCTACCATCAGTTGTTTGCTTACCAGCATTTTTTCAAATCAGTTTTTAAATGGTACTTTTTCTTTTGTTATCACATCAAGGGCATCAGAACTGGTGCCTCAAAAACTTACAAATAAATAAATAAAAATGAATCAGCAATCCAAAACCAAATACGGCTGAGAGAGGTTTGAAAATGTTTGGAAGAATTCAACCTTGTAGATCAGTGAAAGTCATGCAAAATAATCTGTTCGTAGTGGATTTTACAGACGAGGAGATTTCATTTTATGAGAGATGGTGGTCATATTTTTCTTCTTACTAGGTTAATTACACTTTACAAATGATCAGGACCTAAATTAAACTTGATTATCTGCAAATTAGCTGAAAAAGAAAAATGAGCTGAATCTGCTACTATCAGAGTATTTCAGATTAGCTTCGGCTTCATTCAGACTTTTTCATTTGTGTTATTTCGGTTGTATTATCCTATGACTCCCATAAATTATTGGTAAACTGAAACCAAAATATGCCAGATATTCTGTCCCTGATCCTCAGTGTGCTGTCAGTGAATGAGCATGCTTCAGCAAGCTGAAAGCTGAAAATTACAGTCTGTGTATTTTAACAGTGTTAATGAACCCTGCATTGCTCCCGGAGTTTTTGATAATGTTGAGAAGACTTTGACAGTGATGGTTTCCCTTACGAAAAAGAAGTTTATTCAAGTGTGCTATTAGAATACTTCTTTTAAAATAAAAAATAGGAAAGTATACTTTTAGTCTATTTTTTATGTACTTCTCATATGTACTTCTCAGAAATATACTTAAAATGACATTTAAGTATAGTTGAATTATACTTTAAAAAAAAGTCTAATTATATTTGAGCTATACTTTTGCTCCTAGAATCCGTGTTTTCATTGTTATACTGTAGAGGGCACTAGTACACATCTTCTGTTTTTTTCCAAAAAAACACAAGTGAAGAAGAAACTGAAACAACAGATGCTTCCACATGTATTCTAACACGATCATCAGACATAAAACA
Organism: Sinocyclocheilus anshuiensis; assembly: GCF_001515605.1. Taxonomy (NCBI): domain Eukaryota; kingdom Metazoa; phylum Chordata; class Actinopteri; order Cypriniformes; family Cyprinidae; genus Sinocyclocheilus; species Sinocyclocheilus anshuiensis. Next base: position 530,192 of record NW_015549609.1, read on the forward strand.
GCATCAAAACTGTGTAACGTTATGGAATAAAATGTCGACCAATGAAGAGGTAATAATAACTGTCAAGCTTTGGGGTGTTGATCGACTCTATCTACGTTTTGATTATCATTCTGAATCCAATTCATAGTCTTTTTTCAGCTTTTGTTCAAAATGTTGTTTATTAATTTATTTTTTATTTATGAAACTTACCCACATTCAAGTG
>NW_015549609.1:531106-535981 GCF_001515605.1 Sinocyclocheilus anshuiensis
ATCTACGTTTTGATTATCATTCTGAATCCAATTCATAGTCTTTTTTTCAGCTTTTTGTTCAAAATGTTGTTTATTTCTTTATTTTTTATTTATGAAACTTATCCACATTCAAGTGTTTAAAAAAAGAATGCATGAAGCTAGAATAAAATGTTTTTGTTTACAAGCAGATACCCTGTTCTTTTGATGTTTTGTATGTTCAGATATTCATGTAACAAAATATATACAAATTAATACCTAAATAGGGACATAGTAGTATACTTAAAGTATGATGTAAAGTTCACTTAAAGAAAACTTACGAGTATACTTGCAGTATAAAACTACTAAACTAGTAGTTTACTGAGAATATACTTCAAAGTGTACTACAAGTATTTAAATAGTAAACTATCAGTTTACCTATAAGTTCACTTTTAGTATAGTTGCAGTACAAACTAAAAACATAGATGTAAACTAGTTGTGTACTCAAAGTTTACTACTGTTATACTTAAAGTATATTTAAAAGTATACTTTTATATACTAGAAAGTGGGCCAATTTAGTCCCAAGAAGTATTGAAATAGTACACTTACAAGTATACTACTAGTACACTGATATTTGTATACTTACTACATAAAGTATACTTAATAAAATAAACTTGAAGTATACTACTTTGTGGTAAGGGTTCTGATGAGATCGGTGTGTCTCTTAAAAGGTAATTACACGGGGTCTCTCTCACGCTGCCTGCACAAGAGACAGTGGATGACAGCTACACAAAACAATCCCTTTTAATTAACCAGAGCTCACAGTAACACCACAGAACTTTCTCAGACACAGCCTTTTTATGTCAAAGATGTGAAGTGCTGGATTAGACAAAACAACTTACTGTAGGTTTTCTTTCATGTAGCAGAGCCCACGGTAATTGGTGGTGCAGAGGACACATTTCAGACTGGTTTTGTTGTTATTTATAAAAAAAATTCTGGATGTGGAACAGTTGGTGAATCGCAGTTTAAACGTGCATATTATGGCAATATACATACAGTGAGTCTTTGGAAATGTTATCGTAAAAGAATAGTTCACCCAAAAATGTACTCACCATCAAGCCATCCAAGATGTAGATGAGTTTTTTTCTTGATTGTAAATTTAGCATTACATCACTTGCTCACCAATAGATCCTCTGCAGTGAATGGGTGCCGTCAGAATGAGAGTCCAAACAGCTGATAATGACATCACAATAATCCACAAGTAATCCACACCACTCCAGTCCATCAGTTAACATCTTGTGATGTCAAAAGTTGTGTGTTTGTAAGAAACAACTACATCATTAAAATGTTTTTAACTTTAAACCATCACTTCTGGCCAAAATATGAGTCCATGATCCATAATAACACTTCCTCCAAAACCAATTCCCTGTTGTCCTCTCACATCAAAATCCACTGAGAACTGATTTGGCCTGTTTTTGCTTGTAAACGGTGCTTGATCTGTGCATATTTATCTCCTGAAAAGACAACTTTTTCACTGGAGAAAGCAATATTATGGATAGAGGACTCGTATTTTGGTCTAAAGCGACAGTTTGAAGATAGAAATGTCTTAATGATGGATTTGTTTCTTATAAGCACACAGCTTTTCACTTCACAAGATGTTAACTGATGGACTGGAGTGGTGTGGATTACTTGTGGATTATTGTGATGTTTTTATCAGCTGTTTGGACTTTCTTTCTGATGGCACCCATTCACTGCAGAGGATCCATTGGTGAGCAAGTGAAGCAATGCTACATTTCTCCAAATATATTCAGATAAAGAAATAAACAGATCTTAGATGGCCTGAAGATAAGACATTTTTCAGCCTCCTCTTCCTTTTTTTTTTTTTTTTTTTTGGTGAACTATTCTTTCAGCAGATCTTAAACCTTTAAATGGAAATTGATGTCAATATCTACTCACCCTCATGTTTTCCAGAGGAACACAAAAGGAGATATCAAAATGTTAATTCTGCTCTTTTCTATACAAGAAAATGCAGGAAATTTATGGTGATCATTGGCTGTTACATTCAATTGTAAATTAAATTAAATTAAATGTTTTTACATATCAGGCATTGATGCTAAGAACTATTAAGCTGTTAAATTATCATTATAAAGTTTTAAGATGTACTTTTGATGGTAAAATTATATTTATCTTGTCTTTTAGAAAGAATTTAGCATTGTGTGATTGCATTGTACTGCTATTCAGTCCATTTCTTTAGACATTTTGAAAACAGGTAGATGAAGTTTAGTCCCTAGAGCCTGTTTATGTTCTAAATGGGAAGATGAAGATGAACTGAATGTGTTAATAGGCATCAACTGAGTTATACATCTTAGTGAAATTGGATTTGTTCCAGAAAACCTGATAAATTCAGATTTTTGTAGGTCCTAAACACTTACTGGGTTATTTTAAGATTGCTCAGCACAAATCATGTTGGCTCCATCACTGTACTCTAATGAAATGCACAAAGGCACAGTGGAAGTTCATCACAAGGTCAAGCTTTCACAAAGGCGTCATATACAGTACTGTATATTGAAGACATACAGTATGCCCTTTTTCTGTATAGTAATCCATTTAAGCGTGACTGAATCCTTTTAATCAGGCCGATTCAAACTGTTTTTTGAGAGTGTAACAGACAGTTGTACAGTGTCTTTTACTGAAGAATGCAAAAGCATGATCTAAGAGCAAATCCCTCCTGTGCTGTGCTTGTATCAAAATCTGCACACCTCTCAGTCCTCCAGTCCTCTTCCTCCAGTTGCTCAGTACACAGCAAAGGGAATACTGTAATGATGTTTCATATCTGGCTCTGAATGCCCGAGGCTGGTTTCTGATTATTTGATTGTCATTTTATTGCTCAGAGTTTTGCCATGTACTGGTACATGTGCCCACTTTATAAAAGTCAATTATTTTGCCCTTCAGACGGACTCTTCATTACATCAGGTCCAAACATTCAATGTGTTTTCCAAAAAGTTCTTAAAGGATTCGTTTAGATTAGTCTTTTATTATTTCCGCAGTCATGAAAAACCTGGAAATATCAGGCCATTTTCAAACTGTGACATTCCAGCCCGAAAAAGACGGGGAAATTAAAAACATCTTAGAAGAGACATGGAAATGTTCATAGTGAAAATGCATTTCTAGTCATGCACAGCTCTAAACTATTTAAAACTAAATTCCATGAAAAGTTCTTCATGAGTGCGAATGTGTTTTAAAATCCCCATTAAGTCATCACAAATGACTGGAAAAGTCATGGAAATTCACGTTTGAAAATGGTGTGAAAATTGGCATCACTGATGTGATGTGACACGTTGATGTGACAAGGCAAGTTTGAACAAAGTTTGGTTAAGATGTAGATCATCAGTGAATAATGACTTAAGTTGCAGTCTTTTCTTCACATAAAGTTACCATATGGCTTCAGAAAACAATATAGTCTAATATAGATAGATTTTATATATTTATGTAGAATTTATATACACTAAAAAATGCTGGGTTGTTTCAACCCAACGTTGGGTCAAATATGGACTAACCCAGCTGTTGGGTTAAATTTTTAAATTAAAGTTTTAACCCAAAAGTTGGGTTAGTCCCACCCCCTTGTGTCAGTATTTTGTTGAACCACCTTTTGCTTTAATTACAGCCTTTAGTCTGTTGGGATTTGTTTCTACTAAATTTGCACGTCTAGACTTTGCAATATTTGCCCACTCTTCTTTGCAGAACTGCTCAAGTTCAGTTCAATTTGATGGTGAACGTTTGTGGACTGCAGTCTTCAAGTAATTTTACAGATTTTCAATGTGGTTTAAGTCTGGGCTCTGACTAGGGGTGGAACGGTTCAACTTGCTCACAGTTCGGTTTGTATCACGGTTTCGGTACGGTTTGGTATGTGCTATGTTTAGGCAACAACTATACTGTCAAATAAAAAGAAAGAAAATAAGAATAATCTATCTAACTACAAGCAACAGCACAAATAAATACAATAGAGTAAAGATAAAAATAAAATAAACAGTGATTTTCTGTTTTTTTTTAGGTAGGTCTAACATTAGTTTTCAGGTACAGAAATTGAATAAAGTAATGAAATGTAAAACAGCATTGAATATTTGACTGTATAAATTAAAGATGAATCTTTATTAAAGTTACAAAAGCTATTCAAACAAGAGCAGTGAGTGATTTCTTTGTTGTTGCTGTTTGATTAATATTAAGAAAGTGCTGTCACTTTAAGAGAATGCACTGATACAGTACGTTCAGCCGGCTATGTCTGCTATAGGATACTTACCAAGACGGGCATTTAAACAATTTTTTTGTGTGAATTTGTCCATTTAAACACAATACTTCAGAGCTTAATATTTGCGCGCGTTCTGAGGACTGGGTTTGCGCGCTTTGGATGAGCGTACGCACAAATCTTCTCACTGTGCGTGCGAGCTCACGTCCTCTGGCTCTTGCATGTTTAAACTGGCAAAGCTTAAATGAGTTTAGTTTAAACACAGATATCATCGTGTGCTGTTCAGGTCTCACCTGTGCGTGCGCACTATCAACACCCAGGTGATGACGGAATAAATGCTCATATTCTGTAATATTCCAGCATACGGCAGTCACATTGAACAAGAGTGAATGGTTTGTCCACGATTTTTTTTTTTCCGTCGCTGTTGTTGTAATGTATTGATTTATAGCATTACAGATGCATTGTCAGATTTAACTTGAACTGCGGTCCTAGCGTGTGCCGAACCGTGTGCCGTGTGTTGTTCGGTTCTATTTTTTTCCGCGAACCATTCCACCCCTAATATATATATTGATACAATACAAAATATTGATTTTCCTTTAGCTTTATTGCCCAGAAATAGGCTGCAGGCTGATATCTATATCATTATATATATATATATATATATATATATATATATA
>NW_015549609.1:540571-564249 GCF_001515605.1 Sinocyclocheilus anshuiensis
CTAGACTTTGCAATATTTGCCCACTCTTCTTTGCAGAACTGCTCAAGTTCAGTTCAATTTGATGGTGAACGTTTGTGGACTGCAGTCTTCAAGTAATTTTACAGATTTTCAATGTGGTTTAAGTCTGGGCTCTGACTAGGGGTGGAACGGTTCAACTTGCTCACAGTTCGGTTTGTATCACGGTTTCGGTACGGTTTGGTATGTGCTATGTTTAGGCAACAACTATACTGTCAAATAAAAAGAAAGAAAATAAGAATAATCTATCTAACTACAAGCAACAGCACAAATAAATACAATAGAGTAAAGATAAAAATAAAATAAACAGTGATTTTCTGTTTTTTTTTAGGTAGGTCTAACATTAGTTTTCAGGTACAGAAATTGAATAAAGTAATGAAATGTAAAACAGCATTGAATATTTGACTGTATAAATTAAAGATGAATCTTTATTAAAGTTACAAAAGCTATTCAAACAAGAGCAGTGAGTGATTTCTTTGTTGTTGCTGTTTGATTAATATTAAGAAAGTGCTGTCACTTTAAGAGAATGCACTGATACAGTACGTTCAGCCGGCTATGTCTGCTATAGGATACTTACCAAGACGGGCATTTAAACAATTTTTTTGTGTGAATTTGTCCATTTAAACACAATACTTCAGAGCTTAATATTTGCACGTGTTCTGAGGACTGGGTTTGCGCGCTTTGGATGAGCGTACGCACAAATCTTCTCACTGTGCGTGCGAGCTCACGTCCTCTGGCTCTTGCATGTTTAAACTGGCAAAGCTTAAATGAGTTTAGTTTAAACACAGATATCATCGTGTGCTGTTCAGGTCTCACCTGTGCGTGCGCACTATCAACACCCAGGTGATGACGGAATAAATGCTCATATTCTGTAATATTCCAGCATACGGCAGTCACATTGAACAAGAGTGAATGGTTTGTCCGCGATTTTTTCTTGAACTGCGGTCCTAGCGTGTGCCGAACCGTGTGTGGAGAACCGTACGGTTCTATTTTTTTCCACGAACCGTTCCACCCCTAGCTCTGACTAGGCCATGCAAGAACATTCACCTTTTTCTCCTTCAACCACTGTGTGGTCAGTTTTGCTGTGTGCTTTGGGTCATTGTCATGTTTGAAAGTAAACCTTCTTCTCATTGATGACTTTCTGGCAGAGGACAGCAGATTTTCCTAAAAAATGTGATGGTATTTTGCCCCATCCATTTTCCCTTCTATCCTGACAAGTGCTACAGTCCCTGCTGCAGAGAAACACCCCCATAACAGGATATTACCACCTCCTGCTTTACTGTAGGAATGCTGTTATTTGGATGGTGAGCTGTATTCCGCCAGATATATTGTTTGGTGTTGAGGCCAGATAATTCGATTTTAGTCTCATCTGCCTCAGAATCTTCAAGGTGCATTTTGGCAAAGCTCAGTCATGACTCCATGTGGCCTTTCTTGAGGAGTCCCTTTTTTCTTGCAACCCTCCCATACAAGCCACATTTGTGAAGAGTTTGTGATATTGTTGTCACATGCACTCAATGACCACTCTTTGTCATAAATTCCTGCAACTGCTTCAGCGTTGCTGTAGGCCTCTTGGTCGCCTCTCTGACCAGTTTCCTTCTGGCTCTTTCATCCAGTTTGGAGTGACATCCTGATCCAGGGAGGGTCTATGTTGTTCCAAATATCGTGTCCTCTGGGTCTTACATGTTTAAACTGGCAAAGCTTAAACGAGTTTAGCTTAAACACAGATATCAACGTGTGCTGTTCAGGTCTCACCTGTGCACGCACGCTATCAGCACCCGGGTGATCATGACGGAATAAATAAAAAAAGACTGCTCATATTCCAGCATACGGCATTCGCATTGAACAACAGTGAATGGTTTTGTCCACGTTTTTTTTTTTTTTTTTTTCCATCGCTGTTGTTGTAATGTATTGGGAAGCCAGAATGTGCATCCATCAACAGAAACATATATTAGCCGAACCCTGTTTGTTTTACGTGTTATTTATAGCAAACCATATTACAGATGCATTGTCAGATTTAACTTGAACTGCGGTCCTAGCGTGTGCCGAACCGTGTGTGGAGAACCGTACGGTTCTATTTTTTTCCACGAACCGTTCCACCCCTAGCTCTGACTAGGCCATGCAAGAACATTCACCTTTTTCTCCTTCAACCACTGTGTGGTCAGTTTTGCTGTGTGCTTTGGGTCATTGTCATGTTGGAAGGTAAACCTTCTTCCCATGGACAACTTTCTGGCAGAGGGCAGCAGATTTTCCTCAAGAATTTGACAGTATTTTGCCCCATCCATTTTTCCTTCTATCCTGACAAGTGCTCCAGTCCCTGCTGCAGAGAAACACCCCATAACAGGACATTACCACCTCCATGCTTTACTGTAGGAATGCTGTTATTTGGATGGTGAGATGTGTTGGATTTCCTCCAGACATATCGTTTGTTGTTGAGGCCAAATAATTCAATTTTAGTCTCATCTGCCTCAGAATCTTCAGGGTGTGTTTTGGCAAAGCTCAGTCGTGACTGCATGTGGCCTTTCTTTAGGAGTGGCTTTTTTCTTGCAACCCTTCCATACAAGCCACATTTGTGGAGAATTTGTGATATTGTTGTCACATGCACACAATGACCACTCTTTGTCATAAATATCTGCAGCTGCTTCAGAGTTGCTGTAGGCCTCTTGGTCGCCTCTCTGACCAGTTTCCTGATCCAGGGAGGGTCTGTGTTGTATCAAATACCTTTCACTTCTTAATAATAGACTTCCCTGTGTTTCTAGGCATTGATAAAGCCTTGGAAATGTTTTTGTATCCATCTCCTGACTTGTGCCTGCACAACTTTATCCCGGAGATCTTTTGACAGTGCCTTGCCACCCACCGTTGATTGTTTGATTCAGTTGCACTACCAAGGACTAAAATGCTCCACACTGTAAAAAAAATTCCGTAAAATTTCCGGTAAAAAAACGGCAGCTGTGGTAGCAACATTTTAGGTTTTACGGGTTTGACTTAAATTTACAGTTAAATACCGTAATTTCACATCAAAAACATCAAATTTGAAATGTAACACAGGGAATTCTGGGAATGTCAATTTATGGTTATTCACTATAAATTATATGGTCTTTTTTACTTCCAAAAATGGTATACTACCGTAAAATTACATGTCCAATACAGTTTTTCACCGTATATAGTAGGGAAATTTACCGTTAACCATTTAACAGGTTTTTACTGTAGCATTTTTACAGTCTTTTACCGTTAAATTCACTGTCATTTTTTACAGTGCAGGAAAGCTCTTTTCATGCTGAGCTAATCAAAATGAGCACAGTTGAAAGTCAAATGGCTTTGTGTGCCATTGAGAAGATGATTAGCTACACCTGATTGAGTTTACAAGTCATTTTTAGGAAGGGGGTGATCCTTTTTCCCAAACTTTTTTTTATGTAAATACAGCTGGATAAAACAAAAAAAATGTGTCCGTCTTCATTTCAGGCTGCAAAGCAACAAAAGTAGATGATTTAGTCACTTCTGGTCACAGAAAATAACTGAAATCTCTCTTGGGTATGTAAACTAAAGACATCTAAGCAATTTTCCCCACTTACCTTGCTTGAAATAGTTACACTGTAAAAGCACATTTCTTAATTGCTGCAATTGCCACACCATTTATGATAAAGCAACAGCAATCATCTTGAAAAAATTGCCCTTTCTACTATGTAATCTAATCCAATTCCTGGGGTCCAAATGACACTGTTACAGCTATTATAATTGTGGATTGTTCATTGTTCATATTATAATTGTGGATTGTTCAAAAAGACAGTACTCCAGGAGGATAGCCCATCATTTCAGCGACAGCAGAGACAGTCGGAGCCTGTGGCAGGGGATACAGACCATTACGGACTACAAGCCCCCACCACGCACCTGTGACAGCACCATCTCCCTGCTGAACGAGCTGAACGTCTTCTTCGCTCACTTTGAGGCACAAAACAGCACCACTGCACAGAAGACTCCACCTCCTCCCGGCGACCAGGTGATGACGCTATCCCCGGACAGCGTGAGGAGATCCCTCAGCAGGATCAACGCACGCAAAGCTCCGGGTCCTGACAACATTCCTGTATGCACCAAGGGTCTGAGAGTAACGCAATTTCAATTCTCTGTGTGTATGTGCTGTACATGTGGAAGAATTGACAATAAAGCAGACTTGACTTGACTTGACTTGATTTGTTAAGATCCTTCATATGACATGCAGAATCATGTGTTTATCATTGCAGGAGTGCAGTATGGACAGATTGCTTTCATTATGCCATCTATGGAAGTGAAAACATGTATTTAAATAAGATATCATACACAAGTTACAGGTTTAAAAACAGTTAATGATGCTAAGAATAAGGCATAAACATCAGAATTGACTTTATTATGTGCTAAGGGTGTGGGATGTTTTACCTTCATCATATAAATGCACAGTTATTATGTCAACAAAAATGACACCTCTATTACTCATATTAAATTGCAACCAGCAGGATGAATACATGCTCTCAAATTGAATATTAAAGTTACTTTGCTGCTACTCTACTGGTCTGTTTCTCCTTATAAAGCCCAATGTTAACCAGCCGTCAGAATCCAGTATTGTGCTTCGCATAAAACTAGTTAAAGAACATTACAGTTCTCAGTTCTTTTGCTACAAACATGTGAATTAAGACAATACATCTAACACTTCAAATCAGAAAGTGGTGGCATCTTCCCCGAGACAAAGACATTAGTTCCTTTTATTGCATTTATGTCTGTCGTCAAGGGAGATATATTGTTATAAATGTGATTTGACTTTATTTTAGCTGGTTTATCATATTGAGGGGAGCACATGAGTAATGCTGGAACTGCCTAATGAAGGTTTGCTAAATACGGGTCTTATAAAGTTCAATCTGTAGTTGCTTTAACTATCAGACTATCACTGGTTTTGGGTTATTTGAATAACAGCACTAATCTGTTATATCTGCTGCTATTTCAGAATTAATAAAATACACTGGTTTCTTTAGCTTCAGCAGACATCTTGGATAACAACCATTGCAACTCCCTTCACAAGAATATTAAAGATATTGCATTGCCGATGTTGTGAGACAGCAGTCATCCTCCCATAATTCACTTTCAGGCTTGAAAGCATCATTTCTGAAGAGCCGTTCATAAATGTGTTTACTAAACCAAAACATCTGAGAGCGTTTCATCAGACAAGCATGACAGCTTAAACTATTGGTCATCTTGAGGAGGTCGATCTGATATTCAGAGCACCGTTTTTAGTGCAAGTCATCCAATAAAATCGAAAGCAAATTCAAGCATTAAGCATGCACATTTCTCACAATTTATTAGAGATACAACATGCAGGCTTCAGTGCTAGGCAAATCATATATGAGGGCTACCATTACCTAGTGATCAGTGATAGTACAGTAAAGAATGGTGATCTTACAACACTGTCTGACAAGCACTCTGAGCTCGTTTATTTGAAATGGAGAATCATATGAGATTATGTTCAATGCAGCAAATGGACTTCTAGCACAATGTGTTTGCCTGCTATTTCACATTTTCATTTATGATGCACATTAGAATGAGAATTGACAATGGATAATGTGTTTATTGCTCAACAATGGTGCCATTTCCTATTTGGATGTTCATGCACATAATGGTTCTCTTGGTGAAATCACTCCTCAATAACATCTCAGTGATGGAAATGTCTGTATCTGTGTTTTTAGGAATGCCCCAGTGGTGTGGTCAATGAAGACACATTTAAGGAAATTTACTCTCAGTTCTTTCCACAGGGAGGTGAGTATATTTAAAGTCAGATATTCTCTTCTACTATTTCCTTTATAATCTAAGATCTAACCCTTTATAATAGTTTTTATTGGTGTAACCTGTTGTAGTTTGATTCAGTCTTATTAAATATTATTTTGCATTTGAAAAGCCAGTTAACTTAAATTACCATTTTAGGTTACCTGGCAAAACATACTTTTACTGTATTATTACAGTTATTGTTTCTGCAACAAATTTTGTTTCTGCAAAATATTATGTTGCTTTTTGTATGTTTTGCCTCACTTTTAAAGTGAAATATCCAGCAAATTGTACTAAAAGCGATTTTCTGCCACATAAGAAAAAAGTCATAATTAAGTGCATAATTATGATATCAAAAGTTGAAATTGTGAAATAAAAATATTGAGATTTTTAAAAAATTATAATAATTATGACAACAAAAAAGTCCAAATTAACAGATACTTAGTCATAATTATGGCAACAATTCTATTTTTCATCTTATAATTTCAATATAATAAAATAATTTAATTTCTCATATTTGTATTATGAGTATTATCTCATAATTATGTCTTAGTATCTCATAATTTTGATTTTCTTAATTATGATTTACTAAAACATTTTTTATTTTGCAGTGGAAATGGGCTTCCATAGAAAGATTATTAAAACAGTGAAAAAAATAAAAAGCTATAATGATGGCACAAAAGTCAAAATTATGAGATACCAAGATGTAATTATGAAGGAATTTTACTTTTAGTTATAATTCCCACTTAGTATGTCATAATTTAGACTTTTCATAATTATGACTTAGTATCTCAAAATTTTGACTTTCATATTAAAAACTGTAAAATGTCATAATGGTGACATGAAAGTCAAAATTATGAGATACATCATAATTATGACAGAAACTTTTTCTTTCATCATTTTGACTTTCTCATAATATCAACTTTTTATCTCATAATTTTGATTTAATATGTCATAATATGACTTAATGACTTAATATCTCATATTTATGTCATAATTATGACTTACCAAATACTTTTTTGTGTGTGTGTCTTTAACCCAGAAACTGTATAACATCAAATAGAAATGGAATATGAATTTATAGAACTAAAAAGTGGAGTTTTCCACATCATTTCAGGAGACCAACACACACACACCACTGATCTGAATGGAGGTCTCCCAGTGGAAATGGCTGTTGTAGTGATTCTTTTCTCTTTTGAGTCACATGATTTGTGCCACTGCAAAGTCAAAGGAGTAGTTTTATAATTATGAGTCTGAGCTTCTCTACATCATTTGTCAGGGTTTGTGACAAATTTCTCTCACGTGGCCCTACTCATTTCCAGCCCATTCACATATGCACACTGCTTGCATTATTTATAGTATAATGGATCATAGCTTGTGCAAGCTTATGCATCCCCTTTGTTGTTGAATATAATAGGCTATGAAATGATTTAATGACATTGCTGTGATTGAAGCTGAGCAGTTTCCTGTTTTATTTTTCAGATGCATCAACTTATGCACATTTTCTGTTCGATGCGTTCGACACAGATCACAATGGCTCTGTTAGTTTTGAGGTAAGTAATAATACTAATGGAGCATTCTGAAGATGATCTTTCTTACACATACATGGCGTGGATGCTTGTGGATGTGCTAATTCTTCATAGATATAATGCATGCAGTTTTAACCTCATCTCAACTGAAAGACTAAAATTAAATATCAAATAAATTGAAATAAAATTTAAAATTAGTTATATCATAGATAAATGTTGGACCATTTAAAATAAACTGGAAAAGTGTAAGTTATGACAGACTAAGTCATAAATATGAGATACTCAGTCAAATTAAAAAGTTTTGAGATAAAAAAAATAATTATGACATAAAAATTGACTTTTCATTGCATAATTTTGACTTTAACTCATTCTTTCATAATAAGTCATAATTATGAGATAGAAAGTCATAATTGTGACGCAAAAGTGAAACTTCTGGGTTACTGTCAAATTATGAGATACAGCCAAATTATGAGATACGAATTCAAAACGTGACAAAACGAAAACATTTTTATGTCATGATTTTGACTTTTTAATGCCATATTATGACTTACCAATGCATTATTTTTTTCTTTTCTGGCAGAAATGGGCTTCCATAAAAATGGTGTAAATAAATAAATACGAATTTACCAAACAGAACATATAAAATACTTTTTCACATTTATTTTACTAGAAAATCTTGAAAAAACAAAACTTCAGTGGCATGTTGTGCATTAACTATAAACACATAAAAACATCTGGAGATATTATGGGAATATTTATGTATTTAAACTTTTATTTGTATGTATGTATTGAGTTGAACTCTGTTGAATAAATGTCTTGACTGACAACATATTGTGCAATTTGTGTCTTAAAGAGACATTTTAACCACCAATGAACCTTCAATTTGCACACAACAAGGATTTCATTCTTTGGCAATAAACAAACATTGCTGGTCCCCAGCGATACAGTAATTAAACTAAATGAGAATATCCTCGTCTTGTTTTTAATAACAAAGTTTGGCTTGTCCTGTAGCCATTTAGCTGCCACTAAGGCTTATTTTGTCATAACTGGTAATTAAAAACCTTGAGTGCTCATGTGAAAAGTTCAGCCTGAAAGAATTCCTCTCATCATTTGGGGGGAAATGCTTATGTGGTTATTAAAAACATTTATTTCCATTCACATATGATCTTTGCATGTATACTGAATTAGTGAGATCCATAATACAACCATTAAAATACGATGAAGTATCATATCATCTTGTGAAATTAAGCGGTTTGTTTAGCAGAATAATCGTGAATTATGTTCTAGCTGTAAATTGCACATTTATGTTGTTATGCAACAATATGCTCATTGCACTGACTGATTTCTCAATGTCTTTCATTGCATTACAGGATTTTGTGATGGGTCTCTCCATTCTCTTACGAGGCACCGTTCAGGAGAAGCTTAACTGGGCGTTTAACCTGTATGATATTAATAAAGATGGATATATAACAAAAGAGGTAATACATTAAGAATATGAGTAACACTTCATAACAATGAACACTGTATCTCATGAATTCATTGGATTGGTGTCATGAACTAACAATGAACTTTTATTATTCTAGTTTAGTGTTAATTTATACACATACTGATAAAAAATGTATAGCCTGAATGCACTGTAAGTCGCTTTGGATAAAAGCGTCTGCTAAATGCATAAACTTAAACTTAACTTAACTTAACTTAACTTAACTTAACTTAACTTAACTTAAACTTAATTTCCACATTAGCTAGTACAGTTTTAAGTTTTCAAGTTAATAATGGACAATAGTATAGCAATAAATTCAGTCAAAATATGAGAAGTCAAAATTGACAAAAGATTTAAATTGAGATACTAAGTAATGACTATGAGATAAAAAGTTGAAATTATGACACAAGAGTCAAAATTACGAGAAGTCATAATTGACAAAACTTTGATTTTGTCATAATTTCAACTTTTTATCTAATTATTATGACTTAATTATGGCTGCAATGACAAAAAGTACAAAATTATGAGATACCAAGTAACAATTATGAGATACAAAGTAGAAATTGAGATATAAAGTCATAATTCTGACACAAAAGTAAATAAGTCAAGTCAAGTTATAAAATTAAAGCATAAAAGTGTCTATTTATGTCTTAATTACAACTTTGTTTTCACTTTATACATAAACTAATTTTAACTTTTCAAGTTAACAATAGACAATAGTAATAAATTAACACTATATTAATAAATACTGAAAAAAAATGTTAATTGTCAGTTCATTGTCATGTACCAAATGCATTAATGAATGTTAACAAATTAAACCTTACTGTAAAGTCTTACCGGAAAATCACTTACATGACAAGCGATTATATAAAACACTAATGAACAACATTCCTGTCTGTTGTGTGGGTTTCACAGGAAATGTTAGATATCATAAAGTCCATCTATGACATGATGGGGAAATGCACATATCCCATGCTTAAAGAGGAAACTCCACGACAGCATGTGGAGATATTTTTCCAGGTGAGATTGAATCGCTGAATTTTAGCATCTAATTTATTCTGTAAGGATTGTTCTTCAAATAGAAAATATTTACTAGATAGGAAATTGGTAAAGCAAGTACATTTCCAGAATGTTCCCATCTGTGTCATGTTATTTATTACCAGGAACCTACAAATCTAGTTTCTACTGATGTCATTATAGAGATCGTCTCGATGTGATTCTAAGCAAGAAAAAGTTCTGAAGCTAAATAAATAGTGCATTCTTAAATGAACACAATGATCGTTTGACCCTTTTTGTGTCTTGACAAAATCTTACTAAGTTATAAATATGAGATTAAAAGAGATTAAAATTGTTGTACATTTTAGTCAAAGGAGTTGTAAATGAGATGCTAAGGCCTAATTATGAGATAAAAGTCAAAATTATGAGATACTAATTATGACAAAAATGTTGACTTTTTGTCATCATTTTGACTTTTTCTTAATCTCACTATGTCTTATCTTATCATTTTGACTTTTTTAGTCATTATTTATGACTTTTAATGTCATAATTAGCATTTACCAAAGCATGATTATTTTTCCTATTATGTGGCGGAAATGGGTCTCCATAAAAAAAGTGAATAAAAATGGTGAAAAACTTGGTGGTTCTTTGGTAGAGCAAATCCATTCCCAGAATGTTCCCATCTATGTCATATTATTTATCACCATGATCCTACAGATCTAGTTTCTGCTGATGTTATCATAGAAATTGTGTAGATGTTATTTGAGGCTAGAAAAATGTCTAAAGCTAAATGAATAGAACGACCTTAAATGAACACAATGACCTTTTTTGTGTCTTGACAAATAATGGACAAACCATGTCCTACCTACTAAGTCACAAATACGAGAAAGTGTTTAAAAAGTAAAAATTATCGTAAATTTTAGTCTAAGGATTTATAAACGGGATGTTAAGGCATAATTATGAGATAAAAGTCTTAATTATGAGACACTAAGTTATTATGACATAAAATTGTTGACTTTTTGTCATCATTTTGACTTTTTATTCCATAATTGACTTAGCATCTTATAATTCTCATAAAGACCTTTTATCTCATGTTTATGACTTTTAATGTTGTAATTATCATTTACCAAAGCATATTTTTTCCCCCTGATGGAAATGGGCTTCCATAAAAATGGTGATTAAATATGGGGAAAAAAGAAATGATTGCCAGACGCAGCACTTTGGTTCACTGGTAAAGCAATGATCGTACAGATCAAGTTTCTGCTGATGCAATCGTAGAGATTGTCTAAATGCAATTCTAAGCAAGGAAAATGGCTAAATCTAAATGAATAGAGCAACCTTAAATGAACACACTGACCGTTTGACCCTTTTTGTGTCTTGACAGAAAATGGACAAAAACAGGGATGGAGTGGTCACTATAGATGAATTTATAGACTGCTGTCAAAATGTAAGTCTATTTTTGTTCTGAATGTGATGTTCTGCAATGAATGTCTTTCGTGAAAACATGTACGATACGTTTTTCTTGAGTAGAGCGCTTAGAGAGAAAAGCTCCTTACATAATGTTCAATGTTGTCCTGAAGCCAGTCCATTAGTCTCCACAGGTGAGCTGTTATTAAAGTGTTCACCTGTGT
Organism: Sinocyclocheilus anshuiensis; assembly: GCF_001515605.1. NCBI lineage: Eukaryota > Metazoa > Chordata > Actinopteri > Cypriniformes > Cyprinidae > Sinocyclocheilus > Sinocyclocheilus anshuiensis. The sequence goes on from NW_015549609.1 coordinate 552,007, forward strand.
CTGTTTGTTCCCTACAGGATGAGAACATCATGAAATCAATGCAGCTTTTTGAGAACGTCATTTAACATCTGAATGGACTCTGTTGGCGGGCCAGCTCACATAACCACCTTTATACTCCACAAGCCCGACGTCCTCAATGATACAGTACACGTCTGATTACTAGCAGTGCTTTACCCATAAACCAAAATGAACAGCATTTTTAATATCAAAGAAAAATTATTTTTACATTTTTTGTCATGTACTTGTAAAAAACCGTATACATTTATTTAAAGTAGACAAATTGTCTGTCAATCATCTTTTTTTCTCCAAAGTAACATTTCATACATTGGCCCATATATGAAATACAAACAGAATGAATTTCTGTATACATTTTTCACAAATCCATTCTTAAATTGCAACAATTTACAAGGAATATTTGAGATACCGTTTACTTAACTCATTAGTTAAAGGAATAGCTCACCCAAAAGTGAAAATTTGTTGAAAATGTATGTATTTATTTATTATAAATTTATGATATGATATTTATGTATCATCCAAGAGTTTGTTTTTTAATGGGAACAGATTTGGAGAAATTTAGCATTACATCACTTGCTCACCAATTGATCCTCTGCAGTAGTGTTCATTTTGTCAGCAATTTTTAATTTAGTCTTAGTCTTTTAAATTAGTCTTAGTCCTGGTGTCAAATGTACTTTTTAGTTTTTATCCTATTTAGTCAGCCTTGTCCTGTTTTTGTTTAGTCAAGTATTAGTTGACTAAATGTCTGAGCATTTTAGTAGTTTTAATCAATGAAAACTTAAGTCACATTTTTGTCACGCTGCTGTATAATAGTTAAACTGCTAAAAAAAAACAAAAAAAAAACAATTGCTCAAAATTATAATTGAAAAGATTGTTGTCATTTAAGAAATACATTTTTACCTTTCAGGTATTGCACTTTCACCATTAAGCACAAATCAATAGAATGTGGACCTCATCTAGTGTACTAATTATTATAGGCTATTTAATACATAAATAATATCAAAGCCTTAGATAAGCACTCTCTCTACATTATGAAAACTGGCAAAAACAAACAAAAAATATATGAACCGTAAAATTCCTGATAGTAATTCCAATCATTCCAAATTGCATCAATGTTTCTCTATTAAAACAACAGCAGCCAGTAAGTGCATTTATTCAGCAACCACAATCCCAAACAGAAGAGTCGAGATCTCATGATAGAACACAGACTGGCTGAATGACACTTTTATTGAAGCTGAACATCTCACATGGAGATCGCTAAACTTCAGCTTACTTGTTTGTCTGTGATTTCAGATCATCGTCGGCGCTTCCGTAATAAAGAGCGAGCGCATGGTTGCCAGCTTGCAAAAATTAAGCTAAACACCAGGCAGAAAATGTATCCTTTTAACAGAGAAGCTCTGATTTACGGATTTGAACTCTTGATATCTGGCAACCGCACACATGGAAGCTCGTTTGGTAGAGGCATGTACAACAGCCTGCAATAATATTTGACCTCCTTTTTTTCGACAAAAAATAAAAGAAATTTTGGTATAGTTTTTATGTTTTAAAATACATTTTAGTCTTGTCTTTTATCGTCAACGATATTACCATATTGGCCCGAATATAAGACGACCCTGATTATAAGACGACCCCCCTTTTTCCAGATGTACCTTTTGGAAAAAGCGTCTCGTCTTAGTCATGGGAAAAAGCTCATCAACGGACATTTTTCGTCATAGTTTTCGTTAACAAAATTAACACTACATTGCAGTGAATGGGTGCCGTCAGAATGAGAGTCCAAACAGCTGATAAAAACATCACAGTAATCCACATACCATCAATTAATGTCTCATGTAGTGAAAAGCTGCGTGTTTGTAAGAAACAAATCCAGTAATAAGACCTTTTTAACTTTAAACCAGTGCCTCTGCTCAAAAATACGAGTCCATAATCCATGATAACGCTAGTTTAGAGCTGTTCTGGACTATTTTTGTTTGTAAACAGTGCTTGATCTGTGTATATTTCTTTCCTGATTCAAATGAGACGACTTTTTCACTGGAGAAAGCAATATTATGGATAGAGGACTCGTATTTTAACCAGAAGCAGTTTGAAGTTAAAAATGTCTTGATGGATTTGCAGCTTTTCTCTTCACAAGATGTTAACTGATGGACTGGAGTGGTGTGGATTATTGTGATGTTTTTATCAGCTGTTTGGACTCTCATTCTGATGGCACCCATTCACTGCAGAGGATCTGCTCACTGGTGAGCAAGTGATGCAATGCTACATTTCTCCAAAACTGATCTGATGAAGAAACAAACTCATCTACATTTTGGATGGCTTGAGAATGAGTACATTTTCATCATTTATTTTTGTTAATAATGTGTCACGTATACAGTATAACAGTAAACATTCTTCACATAAAGTACAAACCTGTGACTCTGCAGCCTTTAAATTTCTACAGAATCATTCCAGAATGTTCTTAACTACAACAGTGGGTCCAGCCAAAACAGGTGGAAAGTCAAATAAAGATTAAGATTTTTTTTTGGTTCAGAATCATTTGCCAACCTGATCAAGATGCTGTATAATAGATTTGGAAGCTACAGGTAGCAAATCAAAGCACACATGTTGTATTTGTCTTAAGAAACACTGTTACAAAGTAATGCTGCTTATATGTATCTTAATTGTAAAGTCCTTTTGAAAAAATGTCACATTATGTTTACATGTTTCCAGCACTATATCACTGTTCTCAAAGCATCTTGACATGTGGTTTTATTCATTGATCTAACTATCTAAGCACATCAGGCTGTCTGCAGCCGTACAGTAATTGTTTTCATTTGGAGGTTTTGACCATCAGTATTTGTGTGTCTGCAAAGGAGCTCTGTTAATGTCAAAGAAATGTCTTCCAAGGCATTGCTTAAAGGGATAGTTCATCCAAAAATGACAATTGTCCTTATTTATTCACTCGCCACTTGTTCCAAACCTGTATGAGCTTCTTTCTACTGTTGAACACAAAAGAAGATACTTTGGTAAGTTGGTAACCAAACTGTTCACGGTAGCCATTGACTTCCATTGTTTTTTTTCATACTATGGAAGTCAAAGTCAATTGTTTGGTTACCAACATTCTTCAAATTATCTTCTTTTGTGTTCAAAAGAAGACAATCAACAGATTATTTTTTTTTTTATAAGTTAGTTCACCAAGAGTACAATGTTCTCTGCAACGTTGCCACCTAGTGGACTTAAGTTACAGCTCAACGTGGCTGACAACATGATTTATGGAGTAAAATTGGAGAAATAATTTCACACAATAACACACCACTAAACTGAACGGTCAATATTTAGATGTCCAGTATTTTTCCAGTACTCTGCCTTTAGAATCACATGGGCTCAGTTGCAAGTAGCTTCCATTACAATCATAATCATAGCTGGCACAAATCTTATATGAATCCCTGTGTGAAAATGTTTCCTTCATGCATTTCAGTTAAAGTCATGAGCAGCAGTTTCTACACCTTCAACAATAATTCTTAAAGGGGTCATAGGATGATGCTACATGCACTTTTACAAGTTGTTTGAACTGAAATGTGTGCCATTTACTCCCAACATCTGAGCCCCTGAACTGGCAGTGGATTACTTTGTTTCTGAAGGGAATGCGCCCCCGATCTACATAAATGCGTCTATGTTCGCGCGAATCATTCATGATCCAGTCTCATCTACAGAAGAAGTGAGTATGTTTTGTAATGAATATTTGCAAATCACCTTATCCTAATAATGTGCTAATTAGCAAGTTTCACGATGAATGCGGCTAAAGTAAACAGTCTCTCTGAGAGCAGCTCGGAAGAGAGGTCAGCAAAGCTCATTAACATTTAAAGGAAAATGCTACAAAAACAGCTTGATCTGAAAAGAGCTGTTTTTGACAGGGTAAAAAGTGTTTTTTACACTACCATTGAGAAATTTTAACCAAACTATGTTACAGACTTTTCATTAAGACCCTAAAGAATCATATCAACTTGTGGAAAATGGCCATCATATGACCCCTTTAAAGCTTGACAAGTGAGCTTTCAAAGTATTAACCTGTAGTCTAGAGAACAAGAGAGAGATATGAAGTAATTCGAGTTTTATAACTGTGTATAAATATACAGACCGGTCCAGACATCAGATTGAATAGAATGAATACATCAATTTGTATTTCAAATGTGTGTAGATATTTCATAAAGTATAAACAAGCATTTTGTTGCATCTTCCCTTTTTTTTTAAGATCTTTCTTTTTGTTTATTTATTCAGATTATGCAAATAATATTTGTCGTTATGGGTTCTAGATAATACTGTACTTAGTACGGAACACTTGATTGTCTTTCAATTTACTTTTATTAGTTTTGCAACCTGCATGCCTGATTCACATGAGCTTATCCAGGAGAAGAGTGCATGAGCTTTTCCCTACTCTAGAAATCAGTGCCTTTCTTTGTTAGCACTCGTCCCAAACAACCTGTACTTTCTGTCTGTTTTCATTGTAATTGAGTTACAGTATAGGATGTGATCCTTTTTTAGTCCATTTCTGAAAACAATGCTATGTCATGCTGTATTTGAGGTTTCCCATTGACGTTCTGATGATGCAACATTTCTTGCGAGCAGCGTGAGAGCCTGACAGCTGCATGTGTAGAGAGTGAAGAAGGCTTGAGCGAACGGCCTTTAGTGATGGGATTGGGAAGAGCTGACTGGAGCTGATCTAGCGCTCTGTGTGCATATCCCATGCTTCTCTGTGGAACTAGATGAGTGCATTTTGTAACATAGAGTCAATAAACCGCTCAGAATGTATGTTTCATGGCTCCTTCATTGAATGTCAGATCACTGGTAATGAAAGTCACTTTGGCCACATATAGTGGGCCTACACACTGGGGAGTTTCAGAAGTGGCAGTCACATTTAAATATAGCAGTCAAAAGACCTTCACTCAGATTAGACGCCATAATGAATTTAACACGGATGAAAATGAGGCGAATCTGACCTGCCAATTCGTATCACGTGGACGCGTGAAGTAAATACAATTTTTACAGTTTGGATGTATTTATGAATTATTACATATAGAATAGTTTTTTTTTTTAAAACGAGCACGTCGTCATATTACTACGGAAGCCCGTTTCCGCCACTGAATAAAAAATAAAAAAAGGTTATTGCGACTTTTTCATCTCACAAATCGGACTTTTTTTAACAGAATTATGAGATATAAACTCGCAGTTTATATCATGCAATTCTGACTTTATTTCTCAGAATTGCGAGTTTATATCTCACAATAATGACTTTTTAACTCGCACTTTTTAACTTACCTTTTTCATTTTTTTATTCAGTGGCAGAAACGGGCTTCCATATATTACTACCGTTTCTGTGTCCGTAGAAATATTCTGTGCGCAAATTCTAGCATGACCGTCTAGCACAGTGGAGGCCAACGTCGGTCCTGGAGAGCCACAGTCCTGAGTTTTGCGCCAACCTCGATAAAAACTCACCTGCCTGTAGCTTTCGACCTTGATTAGCTTGTCAGGTCTGTTTGATTAGGGTTGGAGCGAAACTGCAGGACTGTGGCTCTCCAGGACCGATGTTGGCCACCCCTGTTGGCATCTTTACAATCGCACAACCTGTATAAAAATCCTAGATCACGTAATTTTCACAAATCACAACATTCAAAACTTTTTTTTTGGTGGAGGGGTGGTTGTTAAAGTCTACTTTTAAAGTTTTTTTATTATTATTATTATTATTACAAATTGCGCTAATTGACAGTGTGGTAACCTTAGCAACATTTTGGTGTCTTTAGCATTTGGTATCCACTATTTTTGACCAAGGTAATAAATATTACAGTGACCAAAGACTCATGTTCAGCGATTTTAACTAAACTATCATGTTTTGTTTATGTTTAGAAGGCTGCTTTCGCAGAGTGCACTCTTGAAGTGTTGCTATGTCCAATTATTATAAATGATGTGTCTTTGGGCTTAGCTCACAATATTTCCAAGATAAAGTGTTTGCATTTAAATTTATTATGGGCTTGTTGTTGGGTTTTTATTTATAGCAAGATCTGGCAACACGAGACTTACCTTGTTCACTGTGATTTCTGCCACCGCACATACTGAAGAGACACAAATCTGATATATGGAAAACTGATGATGCCAAAAGTCTTTCAAACGGAACCCATGAAATTTGACCATGTCATGAGGGATAATGCATCTGTACATTGTGTGCGATGTCAGTCTTATGTCATGTTTTGTAATGTCCTTTGTAGTTGTTTAGTTCCACGTTCTTTCTCAGGTAGAAAGGTCTTAATTTACATTGGAAAATTTATTAAATTAATTTACTCTAGCACAGTAGACATCAGTAAAGCAATGCCGCAGTGAACTAAAGAAAGGACTAACATGTAAGTAAATCTAGAAGTAATTCTGCTTTAAAAAAGTATTACATGATTGAACATGGCCAGAATATGCACGTTGAGAGGCATGTTCAAATTTGTCTTAATGCAGTAAAACTGTGCATCTTTACACATACTAAAGAAACCTGATGCCTTAACATGGGCAGAAAATGCTTGTTTGTTTACACACAAAATTGGCTAGTTAACACGGATGAACAGTGCGTGTTGACAGTCAAATTTCATGTTTTCCACTTTAAGACTTTTGATGCCATCGGCCTTCCATACTGATACATGTTTAAATACCTCACTAACAACTAGTTGTTCAGTTCAGTTCAGTACACGGTGTTGAATTTTTGTAAATTTGATTGTCCCTACCTGAATTTTTCGGGAGTTAACTGGGTTGTAGAATGCGGTTGTCACTCCTGTAAATGACTGAACTGTGTGTGTACAGAACAGGATTAAGCACTAAAAGGTGAACTGACAACTGAATTTAGCTGCAGTGTGTACGTGGCCTATGAGAGCGCACAAAATACACACAAAACAAATACACTTACAAGGTTAACAGGGACTACACCTTTATTCAAAAACAGCTGTATAAAGGCTTTATATTGAAATGTACAAGACAGGCTGCCTTCTGCTTCCAGAAATGAATCCTTTCTGTGTTCAATACGAAGAACCACATATGTGTCGGTTCCAAAGCACTAATGAACAGGTACAAAGGCTAGATGCATGTGACCTGAGGTGTAGTTGCTTACGAGTTCTTAAAACCCATCTCAAACTGTAAGAAAATATACAGTATTGGTCCAGCAATGTACCATTAAAAGTCAGAAAAAAATAAAGGCAAATTTAGTATAATAATTGCTCATGTTATAAAACATATCAGATTGGAAATGTCTCAAAGAGCAAAACTGTATGAAGTTAAGAATAACAAATAATGACTGACATTAACTGCAACAAAATAAAAGGGACATTCCACTTTTAATCAATGTTCAATTATTTTGGTTTAAAAAAGAAAAAGAAAAAAAGATGTTTTCTTTGAAGGTCTAATAGTTAAACTTTTAACTACCTGAATATCTAGTGTTCATCTTGCGAAAATCACTGGCATGATGTTGGAAAGCATTGGCATCCCTTTACACATTTTGAAGTATTGGAAACATACAAACAAAACATAAACACGATGTGCAAAATAACATTGAGTAAAAAAATGAAGAAAAAGATGTTACTTTAAAAAAAAAACAATTGGGATAGCAGACACAGCGATTCCATTGCAAGACAATTTTTGTACATGACTAGAATTCAGTTTTGTGTGATGTTTTCATCCCTGAAGTCAAAAAAAGAAAAAGAGCATGTTTTGTACTGTATATATCCAGTCACAAATCAGTCTATTAATTTAATAGAAACTGCACAGATTTTTCATCTGAGAACACTATTTTGCACTCCAGACATTATGAGCCCATTTTTTTATTTTTTTTTTATTTTGCTGCATTAAGGATTTAAAGAAAGGTTTCCCTTTGGTAAATGTAATCTGGGGGAATGATTTAAGAAAATCATTCAGACGATCTCAATATAATCGCTCCTCAGAACAGGGAGATGTGGCACATTTTAATTTGTTCAATCTAAACACCCATTTACCAGCATCCCTCATGTCAAACACTGAGGAACAAAGCAGAAAGTTCTCACTGCAGAAAGAGAGTTTGGTCATATATCATAGGCAGCTGTAGAGGTTATATGAGAAGAGGGCTGTGCGCTGTGACACACTTAACTGTGTGTGTGTGTGTGTGTGTGTGTGTGTGTGTGTGTGTGTGTGTGTGTGTGTGTGTTAAGTAAGTAGCTGCCTGATCTCACGGTGGACGTAGCACAGGAAGTCCATGTAGGACGCTCCTCCATGAAGACCCTTGTCCTCCACCAGGTGCTGACGGAACAACATCTCTGATTGGTCCTTCTGCTTCACTATCAGCAGCTGCACAGAGAGAGACACACATCAATCACACTGCTGACCTGAGATCAGTCAGGACAGAGAAAGAGGAGCGTTCAGGCAAGTGATAACAAGTGAAGAAAAAAGTTTGGGATCGATACGATCTCACCGAGGCTGCATTTATTTGATCAAAATACAGTAAAACATCAATACTGTAAAATATTATTACAATTCAAAATATATTTTAATATTTTAAAATGTAATTTATTCCTGTGATACAAAGCTGAATACTCAGCATCATTACTCCAGTCTTCAGTGTCACGTGATCCTTCAGAAATCATTCTAATATGCTGATTTGATGCTCAAGAAACATTTCCAATTATCAATTTTGAAAACAGTGATGCTGCTTAATATGGGGAATCTGTGATGCGTTTTTTGAGGATTTTTTTTTTTGATACATAGTTTAAAAGAACAGCATTGGTTTGAAATGGAAATAATTTGTACAATATTATTACAATTTATTGATTTATCAATCAATTTGATGTGTCCTTTGCAGAATAAAAGAATTTATGTATAAATGTGACAGACAGACAGACAGACAGACAGAGATAAGATAGATAGATAGATAGACAGACAGACAGAGATAAGACAGATAGATAGAAAAACAAACAGAGATAAGATAGATAGACATACGACAGACAGACAGACAGAGATAAGACAGACAGACAGACAGACAGATACATAGATAGATAGACAGATAGAGATAAATATATATAGATGATAGATAGATAGACAGAGACAGACAGACAGACAGACAGACACACAGAGATAAGATAGATAGACAGACATACGATAGATAAGATAGATAGACAGACAGATATAGATAGATAGATAGACAGACAGACAGACAGACAGAACCTCACAAGCACTGTGACACACAAACACCATTAGTAATTATTCAAGCCTCTTCATAATGAACAAAAGACAGAGACAGATACAGAGAGGAGGTGGTGAGGGTGAGCCGTACCTTCATGGATGTGGCCCTCTGCTGTGAAATGCTGGAGATGATTGAATGGATCTTCCTGGAATGAGCATTATCCAGCACAGGTAATGACATCTGCTGAAAGACAATTATAACGCTAGAGTTATCACTGCAGTTCTGATGTTATTCACATAATGAGAAGAACTGAATAAACAGGTCCTTGATTAAAGCAACATGAACAGTGAGATCAATAGAGAAGAGAGGAATAATACCATCCTTCAAAGCCAAACCTGGATCAGATATAATCCAATTCCAATCCAGGTACTGTACTGCTTAAAAATACTTGCTTACCCACAAATTCTGTCCTTATTCACCTTGATGTTGTTACCAATCTTTATTTATTTATTTGACTGATTGATTGATACAACATTTGTCAATGTTATCTAAGTGAAAAAAAGTTATTCTGACCATTATCTAGATGGATGTGGCATAATGTACAATAATCATAAAAATAATAAGATAATATTTTTTTAGCTGTAAAACTTTTTAAAACAGTTTAGTTCCAAGAAAATCTGGGATTAAAAATCCAATTAAAATTTGGAAATAAATGTTAAATTTTAAATAAGGAAATATTATGATGTAAAGTGAATTTAAAAAAATAATAAAAATAAATAAGAAGCTGCACTATTTCTGGGTCCCTAATCAAACAAGCACATTTGTAATTATGCCACACTTTTGCTAACGGTCAGATGTTCTTGCTGTCAGTGAAGCTCAAAATGCTCTTTAGATCATCAGATTCTACACAAACTTGTAGAGTTCATGCCATTTGAGTATAAAGACTAATTCTGAAATCTATATTCATATTTCAGTCCAATTTCTCACCTAAATTGTTATGGACAAAGATTTGGAAAAATTAGAAAAGTAATAAGAAAATCAGAAAAATTGAATTACTGATTTCTCACATACATGTATTGAAATTGACAGAGAGAGAGAGAGACAGAGCGAGAGACAGAGAGAGACAGAGACAGAGAGAGACGGAGAGAGAGAGAGAGAGAGAGAGAGAGAGAGAGAGAGAGAGAGAGAGAGAGAGAGAGAGAGAGAGACAGAGACAGAGAGAGACGGAGAGAGAGAGAGAGAGAGAGAGAGAGAGAGAGAGAGAGACAGAGACAGAGAGAAACGGAGAGAGAGAGAGAGAGAGAGAGAGAGAGAGAGAGAGAGAAAGAGAGATTTGATTTTGAAAAAAGCTTTATTTACAAATACTCAAAAACTCTGCACAAAAGACTTAAAAACAATGCATACAGCAAACACATTAAAGAAAACAGAACATCATGGGATTCAAAGGAAAACACCAAAACATCTTTGGATAATGTGCACAAAGCGCCATGACTACACCAAATTTGTTCAAACGTGAAAAGATCGTTCATAGTTCTATAAAAATTAAAAGTCAATCAATACTCTAGATTTGACCAAAGTCAGAAAACACACATAAATCACTAGACCTTTGTTCAATCTTTCAAAGAGAGAGAGAGCAAACGCATGAACACTAGTGCTCAGAGTTAGATGTCAATGAGAGAAATGATAGATGTTGTGTGTGTGTGTGTGTGTGTGTGTGTGTGTGTGTGTGTGTTTGTGTTTGTTTGTTTGTTTGTGTGTGTGTGTGTGTGCGCTCGCGCGTTTTTGTGGTTCATGTAGACGGGAAACACCTTCATGGCATCAGGCAGGATTAGCTGTAGGGTAAAATGTTCATGAAGAGCCGTCAGTTTACACAAATCAGAGTTATACAATTTAGTAAAAGTCTGTAAAAATATGGCACAATGTACAGTTAATATGAAGGCATTTTCCATACTGATTTTTCACAGGTGTTTTACCCGCATTTTGAATTACACATTTGCATTGTGTTGTGTTTTAGTGTTGAAGGAAATGTCCATAAACTTAATGAAAAAAGGTTCTGGTAATTTTCTGCCAGGACATTATCCATTTTTCTTACAGTGCAGTTCAGAGATAATGATGTGAATCTATTTATTATAATATGAATAGACAGGGTGCAGAAGAAAAAAAAAAGGTATAAAAATAAAGGTATAAAAAATACAGAAAAAATGGTTTCTACATAGCAGTGTTGTTATTGGTAACTAACTAACATTTTGTTAATTATATATATATATATATATATATATGTATTATATTCAAAACAAACTTAAACTTATTTTAGTTAGTTCGTTGCCAAGGCATCATTTCTAATTTTCTTTCAAGTACTAAAATTACTAAAACTAAAATTAAAGCTAAATATAAATCTAAAACTAAAATAAAATTAAAACTGAAATTCTGAAAATAAAAGCTAATTCAAAATATGAATAAATCCTATAATAGTATATAAATGATACTAAAATAACATGGCTGCATTATAACTGTCAATGAGTTTGCACATGCTATGTAAGCATCAATAAAGGGAGAAGGTGTTTTTATAAGGATGTAAACTTAATATGAACATGAATGTGAAGTGTGTCACTGACCTGGCTGGCAGCTGAGGGACTGGCGCAGCTCTTCCTGTAGCAGGCCAGCATGTGAGCCATCTGGTTAACCAGGATTTCCCTCACTGTCTTCAGTGGCTGGGTGAGCATGGCCCGATACGCTGCAGGATAACAGCATCCACCACAATCAATGACTGTAAGCCATGAGCTCATGATACATTTTTAAATGCATTATCCTTGGAGTATCCTTTGTTCCACTATAAAACAAATCTGACTATTTTATAAAAACTAACAAATCTGTATAAATAAATAAATAATAAATGAATAAATAAATAAATAAATAAATAATTAATTAATAAACAAATGAATAAATAAATAATACAAAAATAAAATAAATGCTGCTATTTTTCGAACTATTCAACAAAGAATTCTGAAAAAAAAAAAATGTATCATGGTTTCCACAAAAATATAAAGCAGCACAACTGTTTTCAACATTGATAATAAGAA
>NW_015549609.1:565579-568507 GCF_001515605.1 Sinocyclocheilus anshuiensis
CCTGGCTGGCAGCTGAGGGACTGGCGCAGCTCTTCCTGTAGCAGGCCAGCATGTGAGCCATCTGGTTAACCAGGATTTCCCTCACTGTCTTCAGTGGCTGGGTGAGCATGGCCCGATACGCTGCAGGATAACAGCATCCACCACAATCAATGACTGTAAGCCATGAGCTCATGATACATTTTTAAATGCATTATCCTTGGAGTATCCTTTGTTCCACTATAAAACAAATCTGACTATTTTATAAAAACTAACAAATCTGTATAAATAAATAAATAATAAATGAATAAATAAATAAATAAATAAATAATTAATTAATAAACAAATGAATAAATAAATAATTAAGAAATAGATAAATAACTAATACATTAATAATAAATAAATTATATATATATATATAAACAAACGTGCCTGTGAAGAATTTTTGGTGGCAAAAAAAGGAAAAATACTTCCAGAAAGCATGAATCTATTTCATATAATTAAAATATGAATAAGGGAAACGGTGTAGAAGAAAAAAAAAGTCTAAAAATAAAAGGTAATAAATTTATAAAAATGACAAGAAAATTGTTTCTGCACAGCTGTGTTGTTATTGTTAACTAAAAAAAAAATTAAAAAGGTGAAATAAAATAAAATGTAAATATTAGGTGATTAGAAAACTGAGAAAAAAATAAAGATAAATAAAAAAAATATATATAAAAAAAAAAATGAAATTAAAATAAGCACATAACTGGAAGAGACTGTACACTTTGTTTCACTATAAAACCAGTATAAAAAATAAACAAATAATCAGATAGTGTCAGAACGAAAAAATACTACTAGAAAGCAAGTGTTTTACAGATTGGTACATTTTAAAATCTAGCATTATGTTACAGCTTGGAGTAAATCTGTAACAACTGCATGACGTTTTCATGTACATTCCTGTAAGAGTTGGTAAGGCGGTCACCTGACTTGGCGAAGAAGTTGATGAGGGCGTCTGTCTCGCAGCTTTTGTAGAGTTCAGACAGCTGAGAGCTGCAGTTCAGACTGAGGTTGTGAATCCGCAGCCTCCTCTGTCCACCGATGGTGGTGTAGAGCAGAGCACACTGGGAAACCAGAGGAAGCAAACTCACTTGTGTTGCTCTTGACAGCAAGTTAATTCAAAGAGCATCACATCAAAACGGCTCGATGAGGATTCAAATGCACTTGAACAATTCTATGCATCAAACATTGTTATTGATGATGCAAAACAGTTTTGCAACAAAACACATTTTGACTGTCAAGAGTGTCTTGACCAGTTTTGCTGCATTAAGTATTCCCAATGACTGTTTTTTTGTATTTTTGCCAGTCTTGTGATCGTCTCAGGGCTCAGTGTCATACGTGAAGCCTGACCTGCATCACAGCTCCAGACTCCTCGCTGAGTGTGTCGTCATGTTTAAACTCGACCGTCACGGCTTTGTCACAGTCCACTGCTGCCATTTCCACATCTGTAGTGTTGTTCATGTATATGGCACCAAAGAAATCTGTTGCCCTGAAGCCTTGAATGACGAGGATCATGCAGATGTTAGGAAAAGCGTATGCCATACATACATTACCACTCAAACGTTTCTTAATGTTTTTGAAAGACGTTTCTTATGCTCAAGGCTTCATTTAGTTGATCAAACAGCCATTCATTAAAAACAGACATTTTCAGGCATCCAATACTTTTTTTTTTTTTACAAATTTCGGGGTTCTTGATCCCAAAAACAGTGCCAGTTTTGCTCGAGCACATCACTTTCTCACAGATATGTGCATTTCATGTATTTTTGCCTTCAACAACCATTTGTAAGATGCAGTCTTGTAAAATCCCTTACTAGTCTAATTCTAGTTTGGAAGTAAACATTTTTAACTATTTGCAAGTAATATTTTAAAATATGCACACATGCACTTTTATTTGTATGCCTAACATGTTGAAAACACAAAATGTTTCTTGTCTTGTCACATTCAGTTAGGAATTAGCCTACATGAAGCACATAAATGATACAATATATCCAGTTAAAAATGGCCATATTCGAGAAAAAAGTCAAGAAGTTTGCATCACTGGATATTACTGTCGGTCATTTAACATTTCTATCTTAAAACAGTGGTCGAATATTAAATGTTTTGCTACTTCCCTCTTACCTTGCTCTCTAAAAATGTCACTTTTAAACCTTTGTCAACCTAAAAACAAACAGAGCGCTAAATAATTGAGGGCAGCGGAACAGTTCAAGAAGTTCAAATAATGAGGGAGAAAATTTGGCCATTTCTATTTATTGGGGAAAATTTGGTGCCAATGCCAATTCAATGCATCCTTGTTAAATAAAAGTATTAATTTCTATCAAAAAGATTAAAATCAAATCAAATCTGACCACAGATTTACATATATAGTATGATTAACTTTACACATTGTTCATGTACTTCTCTCAGTTTGTTATTACCTGTGCCGGTACGGACGCGCATGATGGCGTCGAATCCGATGGACTTCTCCACATCTCTCCTGAGGTCACTGACAAACTGCGGACCATTTACCTCCACCTCAAAAGAGAAAAATAAAGGTTCGAGGTCTGACCACAAGAGGGCAGTAATACAAAAGAGTTCATCTTTATTTTGAACAATGTTCACAGCACCTGTGTTTCATTATGTGCATGTTATGGTGTACCTGGAAGTTGCTGTACTTGTAGATGGAGCCGCTGGTGTGTGACGGCACATCGCCCATGGTGGCTATATCCACAAACTGGTTGGGAAACAGGAAGAGGTCGACACAACAGCCTTGTGCCACACAGTCTTTAGTCAGCTGCTCATACACACCCCGCTGAGGCTGGAACAGAGTCTGACAACACACACACACACAGACACAGAGACACATACACACACACACAGAGACACACACACAGACAGACACGCACACACACACACACACACACACAGACACACACA
>NW_015549609.1:569879-577112 GCF_001515605.1 Sinocyclocheilus anshuiensis
AGGTTAGGGACAGGTTTGGTGGTATGGGTAGGTTTAAGGGTGGGTAAAGGTGTAAGGGATGGGTCAATAGTGTAATTATAAATGTAATTACTTAAATTAATTACAGATTACATGCAGGTATATTTTAAAAATATATATACAATGTAAAAACATGTATGTACACAATAAGTGCATTGTACCAAATGATTAATTTAAATGTAAGTACATAGTAGTTAAGGTCATTTAATATAAAGTGGGACCGCTGTTTTTATAATCGGATATTAATTGGAAGATTAGATGGTCGTGCTCTTCCCGAAATTATGTTAATAACTTCACTGTGTTGAGAAGTACTAAAGAAATAAAAACAGCAGCAGCCGCGTGTCTCTCTGATACTGTAAGAATTACGCTGACAAAACATGTTCTGCAGGAATGAGCCTCATGATGATTTCCCGGAGAGCTTTTACCTGACAGAGTGTTTAAATGAATGTGTGTGTGCGTGCGTGCGTGCGTGCGTGTGTGTGTTCATGCGTGTGTGCTGATGGCTCATGTGATTGTGAGAGTTTACTGTAATGAGTGTCATTTCTGCTGTAATGACAGAAAAGAGTCCCTAGTGTGAGTGTTGAGTCCAGTTCCAGCACTTAAACTCAGACATTTCATCTCACACACAAACACAGAGAGAGAGAGACACACACACACACACACACACACACACAGACACACACACACAACCATTCAGTTTATTGTTGTTTAAAGCATTAACGCCGTAACAGTACGAACTTGTAAAGCTGCTTTAAAATAATGTGTATTGTGAAAAGCACTTATACAAATAAATTTGGCTTGACTTGTTTAATACTATTTTCAGGATTTCTGCACATTTTATGAAGGTACATTTTAGACTTTTTAAGACCAAGTAAAGAAAATTTAAGAAATAAATTGATGGCCAAAATACAATTTCCAACACATATCCATTACTTTGATTCATTTTACAATACTTTAATTGCATTTTACATAAAAAAAAAAAACGTATGGCTTGAATAGCTCTTCTCCCAAGCAATACAATATGAAAAACTTTTACTGAATCTTTTGATCACAGTGCAAAAAAGTGATGATCTTTCTCAGTATTTTTGTCTTGTTTTCCCAGTGCAAATATCTAAAGATTCTTAAATCAAGATACATTTACTTGATAAGCAAAATGACAAGACAAAAAATCTTGTTTTCTGTGAAATTGATCAAAATTAAGCGAGTTAATGGTTAACAAAAGGAAAAACAAGATTTCATACCCTATTGACAGATATTTGTTCTTGTTTTAAGCATAAACTCAATTTAGTTTGATTTCTCAGAAAACAAGACTTCATATCTGCATTATGCATCTAAAGCAAATGTATATTGATTTAAAGATGTTTAGATATTTGTACTGGAAAAAACAAAAGTGAGGAAGATATTCTTTTTTTTTTTTTTTTGCAGTGCAAGCAACATTTAATGCAAAGATTTTATGAAGTTAAGACTTTCTAAAAGGCCTTTTTAGGCCCTTAATTTCTGGAAGGATGAATTAAGACATTTTAAGGCCTTTTCCCCAAAAACCTAATAAAATAAAATAAATATTTACCTTCTCCTTTTCTGTACCCACTAATTTTCTGTCATCTCTGTTTTTGAGTTTTCCTGGAGCCTCTGCTGTTGGGATGGACGAATGAAAGATGAAGAGTTTGCCACTGCATTCAGCTGCCTGATGACAGAAAAAATATATAATCATAAAACTGTCCGATGGTTTTATCTGACAAGTCTAGATATGTTAAGAGTATTTGATTTAAAATATTTGATGAAAAAGCAATGACCCAAAATTTAAGGTCACGGACTGAAAGTGTCATTAAACACTCCTTAAAGAGTCAAAGACAGAAGTTATGAAAGTCGTCCCAGGCCTGTGAATTCAAACAACGGCCCTAGAAACAACTGCATGTTTATCAAACAAAGCCTGCTTGCAGAATTAAAGTGCACTTTTGTTAAACGATGTTAACGAAGGGATGAGGCTAAAAATGCAAGTACGATTACAAAGGGACATTCCAGACAGACTGATGTCAGTGATTGGTAAATAGATTTGATTTTACCTTTAGTGCCTCCACACCAGCTTGGATGACCGGAGCGAAAACCGTCTCACTCTCGTTGGTGTCAGCAAACATGTCAGGGATCTGATCTAAAAGGCTAAAGATAATAATCCATAAAATCCTATTAACAACAAGAAGAGGCTATTGCCGTCTCATAAATCCAAGCCATGCTTTAGGATAATGAACAGTGGATTACAGAAGAGTATAAGGTTAGGAAGTAATTACTGTAATTCTACTCTGAGCATTTAACATCCTCTGAGAAATGATCCATTACTCATATATTTCTACAGAAACATTAGTGATGCATGCAAAATATTTTATCATTAATAATCCTTTTGCGAAATATTGTAACAAAATGTGATATATTGTAGATTTTTTTTTCTAAATATTGTAGAAAACATGTATTTATGTATGGTGTGTGTGTGTGTGTGTGTGTGTGTGTATATATTCACAATATCTATACTCAGAAATGTATGAAATCTCTTGATTTATGAGAAATCAGAGATTTCATAAAGTTCTGAGTATAGATTAACTGATATTGTGAATGTGAATTTAATACCAATATCAATTACCTTCATAATTAATTATTAAATAATTATTTATATCATTTAATCCATTACTTATTAATGATGTTATAATTAACAAATTATTAATGCGTCAATTATGCATTCTTAAAGATCAAACAGTACAACATGTCAGCAACACCAAGGTCATGGGTTTGATTCCCATGGAATGCATGAACTTATAACATACATTTTTATATGCAGTAATTTTATATAAGAGCATTTGCCAAATGCATAAATGTTTAAGAATCCAATAACCAATATGCAGATATATTGCTTTAATAAAACAACATATGCATTACATATTGCATATTTATTTGCATATTATTTTATACATTGTCTTGTACTCTGCTGTATATTCTTTATATTTTAATGTCTTTGTAACATATTGTCTGTTCCGTCTTTCTTGTGAGGAGATAACAAAATAAGAATTTAATTGTACCTAGTAAATATGACTATAAATATCTCCCTATTTATTAAAACACTGCAATATTCCTTAATAATATGAATTGTCCATTTTGATTTCATGGTGACTTTAATACTAATACATAAATGCTGTATATGACTCAATGTAATACGCCTAGAAGTGTCTTATAAATGAAACTACAGAATAGTTTCACTTATGACTGCAGACAGAAATGAACCTACTTGTTGACGACAGCTCGAGACTCCTGGAAGTTGACGAGGAATCCGTCGAGAAGCGGTACAAACATCTCCGCCACATCAGAGACCACCATCATCTGCGGCTGGGCCAGAGCGCTCTTCACATTATAGAAGTGCAGGATCTTATTATAAGTGACAAAACCCACTTTGATGGGCGAAGTCTCGGCTCCCTCCTCTCTTCAAAAGACAAAGAACATAAGAAAATTGAGCAGGAACACCAAAAAGGTAATAATAAAAAAAAAGTATTGAGTATGCATGCTTTGCATACTTTATGCATGCAGATAAAGTTGAACATACTTAGATAACTTTATATAAAGCGCTGGGTGATAATATAGTTCACATTTTATGACAAAAGTAATGAGATTTGCTGTAAAATATATATTGCTTTACGTGAGTATACTGCATGTAGATAATCAAATTACTTTAACTAGACATATTCCACTAACGTTTGACAACAAGAAAGTGTGCAAATACTTTCTTTTAAGCAGTATTTATTCTATAATAAAAAAATTTTTTTTAATAATTTAGAAAAAATTGCAATGCATTAGAAAAAACTAGCGATGATAGAATGATAATGATTCCTATAACAATAAATATATTTTGAATAAGCTTTTATTTTTATATTTTGTTTTCGTTTTAAATTTTAATTTATTTTATGTGCTTTTCTCATTTTTATTAGTTTTTGTTTTTTAATACATTTGCTTAAAGGTCTGTTCATGAATGATACCTAAATATGTGATTCAAGAATGATAACTATAAAGATAACTATAACAATAACTATATTAGCATCCACACCAACAGATGATAATGTTCCGTTCATAATCGGCGCGCACCACAGTTTTGTTGTCGGCTATTTTAAATGCTCAAGCTCTTTAAAGAAGGATGGATTATGATTGGCTTTCAATGTTTTTATTATTCATCAGCTTGAAAAAAATTAATAGTTCTGAAGGCGATTACAATGATATCGATCCTTTGTGCAGTTATCGTTATAGCTGTGGTGTGGAGTTTTTTTTCAACTATATATTTATATTTATCATCCTATGTGTGAATAGACATTAAGTGTCCAAATACTATTTTATCTGCTTATACCGTATATTACTTTGGTGGGAAACATTGACTGTACAGAGCTAACAGAGATAATTCCTAGCGCTTAAAATGAAAATCTCAGGTGTTCAGTATTCCATCAGTTTAAAGAAATGTGCACATTTCACCATCGAACATCTACCAGAGCACTGTGTAGTAGCTGATAGCGCAGAGCTGCGTCAGCCAGTAAATACAAGCATTCCAGATTGACGCCTGTATCTGGGCTTTGTAGCTTTCTAAGGTTACATTTGTAAGATTGTAAAACATGGTGATGGTTTGGATCACTCACAGTCTATATATGCCAAGTCTCTCATTAAGCTAGAGACACACTCTCCAATACAAATCCTATCAGGCACTAACAGACCCCATCGACTCAGGGTGTCCAATGTGGTTTTCATTAACTCTGTGCAATCTAGCAAGCAAAGCCAGGAACAGAGGAGAGAAATCAGATATAACACCACAGGCTTATTTGGAGTGCACTACCGGACTGCTTTCAGAGTGAGGTCAGATCCCAAACAAATAAACCCTTAGGAACCAGACAAGGAGAGGTAAGTAGTTTAGGAGGGTGAAAAAAAGTCCTCAGAGGTGAATCAAAAGCTCACCTCTCAGCTGGCAGTCACCCAAAGAAACGGTGTAATTGAAGCCATGTGTACCACCAAACATTTAAATACTTGGAACTGTTGCAGAACTATATAAAAATTGTCACAAAAAAAATTTAATTGCAAAAAAAATGTGATTACAAATTGTGAACAGTGATATTTGGTATTATTTTAGTATTTATTATTTCTATAATATTATAGATTTTATTAATATTTTCAATTAGCTTTTATTTTAACATTTTAGTCATTTTTATTATGTGCTCTTGTCATTTTTTTTAGATTTTTTTTTTTTTTTTTTACTTTAAAAAACCTTACTGAACCCAAGCTTTTAAATTGTGGTAAATGCATACATTACAGACATTTAGGTGAGTATACTCTTATAGCATTGTGTGCCCTGCACATTATGTAACAATAATAAGTCAACTTTAAAAGTCCAGTGTCATAGATATATTAAAAATTTGATACCAATAAAATGGCCTCAAAGTTCAAAGTGCTTGCGTTTATTTCTGTTCATCATTCAGTTACTTTAGTGATTATATAATTACATTACATTCATTTAAATATACTGTAGACATTCGGTTTGGTTTGGGGTCCTCAGATATATAAGTTTTCCTCAAACAGTCAAAGATTTTAAGAAACTGTTAAGAGCCTTCAACGTCCTTCCATAGAGTGATGCACTTTATTATTAAAGCTTCTCTGTTTCATACGCTGGGTTGATCATACCCTCATCCATACTCTCTTTAATTACACCAAGAAAGCCTTCATCCTTTGGATTGTTGTCAAAATGTCCTGTTTCTCCGCTCTTAGGCACTTTGGTTTTGGGATACCTGTAGCACATTAAGAGTAGTCCACTTACAATGAGCAGGCAACCTGAACCGATCCCAATCCCAATCCCTGGACCCACTTCCTGTTTCACTGGAGCAGAAGGCAAGTAGAAGTCAGGCGGGAAGTCTATAGTGAGATTCGCCAGTACAGAATTCATATTCCAAAAGACGGGGACCAACGAACACGCTGCAGTTAACCAGAACAAGGAACCCGCCATCACAAAGGTCAATCTGACATGCCTGTTGTTAACCCCAAAGATGGCATTCCTCACCACATGTCCCGCCACTAGGATTGCGAGCACCCCCACGCCAACAGCAACCATGCAAAGCACCTGGGCGGCTGCTATTTCTGGTGGAGTGAATGAATCTGTAAGGCTGATGCTTTTGCAGATCTCAGTCGAATCCAAAATGTGGCTGTTGAAACAGACCCGCCACACGCCCACCCAGGCCAATCCTCCCGTGATGACTGTCTGATTGTCCACGTACCAAATCCTCCAACTGTTGCAGAACTAGAGCCGCTGAACCTCCTGACTTCCTTCAGGCAGACATTTTCAAATGATGAGATATTGGAATTGTTTACCTCCCTAGTTTTTTTTGTTTTGTTTTTCTTGCTTGTTCTCCCGTTACCATATTTGGCAGGGGATCGGGGCTCTTTTTCAGCTGGGTTCGTTCACATTCCAGGCTGATAGTAGCTGAGATGAACATGTGTTCAACCTGAGAGGTGCGGACAGAAAACGGAGGGGTGGCTTCTGCCCAAGGCTTCAACTTTACTCCACAGACCCTCCCAGCCAAACACCTGGAGCTGGACGTCAGTGTGTGGGATGGGGGATGAAAGCAATCCTAAATATATCTGCAGTCCAACCCAGATCTTTAGTCTTAGCTGTCCAAACATTAAAATACTAACAGAATGATCTATTCCCTCTGCTAAATTTCAGTCCACCGGCCAGTATGTTTCAAATGTTTGCAATTTGCTGAAATGTTTTAAAATGCACTATATTTTACATTTTTATATAATTCATTTAGGTTTAACGTTTAGGTTTAATTTATTTTATTTCAGTTGTAGTTTTTATTTATTTCCAGTTTCCAGTTTCATTTTAGTGCTTCAAATTTTTTCAGTTATAATTTTCATTTGTTAGGTTTTTTTTTTCATCTAATATTTGTATTTAACATTATTTTAGTTTAATTTCAATGAACAAATTTTTCTAAAATAGCTTTAGTTTTAATTAACGATAACCCTGGTGGAAAAAACTTTAAAAGTAAAGAGACCAATAACAGCTTCAGTATATATTTTCTCTAAACATAGATTTTAGCAAAAAGGTCACACTTTACTTTAAGGTCCAATTCTCACTATTAACAAACCATTAACTACAACTTTTGCCTCAATAAACTCCTAATTAGCTGCTTATTAATAGTTAGTAAAGTA
>NW_015549609.1:577216-585659 GCF_001515605.1 Sinocyclocheilus anshuiensis
AACTACAACTTTTGCCTCAATAAACTGCTAATTTGCTGCTTATTAATAGTTAGTACGGTAGTTGTTAAGTTTAGGTATTGGGTAGGATTAGGGATGTAGAATATGCTCATGCAGAATATGTGCTTTATAAGTACTAATAAACAGCCAATATGTTAATAATAGGCATGCTAATAAGCAACTAGTTAATAGTGAGATTTGGTCCCTATATTAAAGTGTTACCGTAAAAAAATAATGTACATATCCACTATCAAAATCCAAGAGTGACAAAGAAACAAAATGTTCAAGTATTAAAGTTATTATGAAGAACGATGGTGATTTATCATTTTTCTCCCCATCATTTTCTTTAAATATAGACAACAAACATTAACGCTCAACTTACTTTGGAAGTCGGTCAAGCAGTGTCTTCAGTTCCTCGCATATTAGTTTGACAAGTCCACTTTTTATGTTGTTGTAGGAGACATCGATCATGAAGATGTAGGCAGGAGGATTTGGAGGCTTATTATTCTTAAAGACAAAAAAGAACATCACAGAATGAATTATGGTAGTTCACGAACTTCAAAGTGGGCTCTTTTTGCTTATTCTTCACAGACTTTGTACACATATCTTGTGGCAGAGAAGTTTGCAATCATGTGAAAGCATATCATATGCACAAGAAAACTTTTTTATCTTGTTATATATAGAAATGCCAAGATGAACATATTACGGTCTCTCAAAACACAACAGTGGGCAATAGGATTACGATAAAGACTCCTTGTTTTTACTCCCAATGAACAGTGTGCAGTAGGGATCAACTGTGATGATTTTATTAAGCACTGCAGGAGTTGATCCTCAAATATTAATAAACATCTGAGAGAAACAGGAGCCCAGATAGAAGATTATGGTGTCAGGCTGAGATGAGGAACCCAGGCACGGACTGGGGCCAAAAATGTGCCATGAACCTCTTTAGTCCGATAACTGAATTGAAATTAAGTTAATTTGAGATTACAGCCTACTTTGGACCCTGGTCCATGAGAATGTAATACACAAAGCATCAAAAGTTTCAAAAAAAAAGTATTCACCCCCTGGCTTTTAAAGGAATAGTTCACCCAAAAATGAAAATTTGTTTGTTTGAGTTTGTTTCTTCATCAGATTTGGAGAAATGTAGCATTACATCACTTGCTCAGCTATGGATCCTCTGCAGTGAATGGGTGCCGTCAGAATGAGAGTCCAAACAGCTGATAAAAACATCACAATAATCCACACCACTCCAGTCCATCAGTTAACATCTTGTGAAGTGAAAAGCTGCATGTTTATAAGAAACAAACACATCATTAAGATGTTTTTAACTTCAAACCATTGCTTACGGCTAAAATATGAATTCATAATCCCTAATAACGCTTCCTCCATTGAAAAAGTCCAACCCCTGTTGCCTTCTCACATCAAAATACACCCATATATCTGTTTAGAGCTGTTTTGGACTGTTTTGGCTTATAAATGGTGTTTGAGCTGTGCATATTTCTCTCCTGACTCAGACAAGTTGACTTTTTCACTGGAGAAAGCAATATTGTGAAATGAGGACTCGTATTTTAGCTGGAAGCAATGATTTGTAGTTAAAAACATCTCAATGATGGCTTTACTTCTTACAAATAAGCAGTTTTTCACTTCATAAGATGTTTAATGATTGGATTACTTGTGGATTATTGTGTTGTTATTATCAGCTTTTTGGACTCTCATTCTGACGGCACCCATTCACTGCAGAGGATCCATTGGTGAGCAAGTGTAGTAAGGCTAAATTTCTCCAAATCTGTTCAAATGAAGAAACAAATTCATATACATCTCGGATGGCCTGAGGAGGAGTACATTTTCATTTTTGGGTGAACTATTCCTTTAAATGTACCATGTGGCCTTCTTGAGCATCAGCAAATGTTTGCTGCTTCAGTAATAGCGGTGTATGAGTTCCACAATTGTCCACCGTGTGGAAACACGGATCTCAAAAATCACATATCCACTTCTGGAAAGAGGTCCAATATGCAAAAGATGCTGGAAAACCAAAGAATGTGCAGGACTAGGGCTGCACGATAAATCGCATGCGATATTTAACGCGCATTGTTCACTGACGAGTTGCGCAAAACCACGTTCATATTCGCGCGATTTTTTGCGCAGCTCGTCAGTGAACAACGGCTCTGTGTAGTTAATGCTGCTCCATGTGAAAGCCCGCAGGTGATGGAGATTTACCACTGATTACAGAACCGGCTTTCTGACAAGATGCGAGTTAAATATCACATGCGATTTATCGTGCAGCCCTATGCAGGACCGTAAAGACTTTTATAAAAGACCTATGAGCAATTGAACTGCTTAGAACAAACAAAGGACTCGTGAACAACTATCACAACACAAGTTGTAGATCATCCAGATAATGACAAATGCATATGCAAACTTTTGAACTAGCTCATTTTGGTAAATTCAGCTATTATTTTGTTTTGTGAAATAGCTTTTTCAGGGCAGTGTTAATGCAAAACAAAATGCATTTTTTAACATTTTGCAGATTCTGCAAACTTTTGACTTATAAAAAAAATATAAATATAAAAGTATTAGTATTAAGTATAAAATGTTTCATTCCGATTTCAAAATATACATTCAATGCTTTTAAAAAAAAAGAAAAAGAAAGTAAACTTTCAGCTGACCTGCTTGCAGAACAGCATAAAAATGTCACTGAATTAAAACTTGCCCCTGTGTAATCAAATAAAGAGCCTTTTTTTTTTTTACTCTGAGCATAAATTGTTTTCCTCATTTTAAACATATCATATATTTATTTTCAAGATTTAATTGTATATGCCCGATTAAAAATATGCAATGTGACTGCCAAGCAAGAAACCTTTCTGAGCTGCTTCCTGGGGCAAGTTAACCCTGTTTAAACAAATCACACAGTCTAATAATCCACACACTCTCTTACCATTACATTACTACAGGGAATTTTTGTTAGCGAAGGACTTTATTTTAGATCAATCAAATACAATCTATTAATATTAAACCTTACTAATGTAATCAAATCCAACTGTGAACATTGTACACTTATATAAAAACGTCTCTGTTACCTTGCAGTAATCCAGTGTGGCAATGAACTCATATGAGCCCAAAGACAGTTCTGGTCTCTCATACAGATCCATTCTTCTCCCCATATGGTCCAAATGCTGGAAATACTGCACTGGAACTGGAAAGGTAGTGAAAAACCATTTTTAGAAACCCTTTTTTTAGCTACGACTGCACAGACAAATAACCCCTACCATATGTTGACAGGAAACACAGCGTAAGAATTAAGGTCCCAGCAGTCTCAATGGTACAGTACTAACCTTCATTAACGCAGCTGCAGAAGCCACACTGGTAGCGTCGTCCTCCATCGATAAACTGCATGTAAGGACACATGTAGGCCTTGCAGCGGTTGCAGCGGATTGGTCCAGTCTCACCGTGATTTACAATGTACAGAGGAGTCTATAGAGATCAGAGCGAGAAGGAAAAATAAGACCTACATACAGCCTTACCATCTTTACTGTAACACATACCATGAGGTTTCTATATGCTTATATATAGTTGAACATACACTACTCTTCAAAATATTTTTTTATTTATACTTATTCAGTAAGGATGCATTCAATTGATCAAAATCGATAGAGAATTTATGATGTTACAAAAGATTTATATTTCAATTAAAGGCTGTTTTGAACTTTTTATTTATCAAAGTATTCTGAAAAAAATTTATTATGGTTTCCACAAAAATATGAAGCAGCAAATCAGCATATTAGAATGATTTCTGAAGGATCATGTGACTCTGAAGACTGGAGTAATGATGCTGAAAATTCAGCTTTGTATCACAGAAATAAATTACATTTTGAAATATATTCAGATAGAAAACAGTTCTTTTAAAATATTATATTTCACAATATTACTGTTTTTACTGTGAATGCAGCCTTAGTGAAAAGAAGAGACTTATTTAAAAAAAACCTTTTCAAAATCTTAATTATTAATGAAAATTCAGTTTTGCATCACAGGAATAAATTCTATTTTTAAATATATTAGAATAGAATACAGTTATTTTACATTTTAATAATATTTCACAATATTTTACTGTATTTTGAATCAAATAAATGCAGCCTTGGTGAGCACAAGAGACTTTTTTCAAAAACATTTAGACGCCACATTTTCGAATGGCAGTGTATACAACTGTTCATTTAAATAAATAAAAATCACATTTAACATTTCAGAGAGAAAAAAATAGTTATCTTCATTAAGTGAAGGCAAACAAATCATACTGATCTGTAGCTATGTGGTTATTGTGCAGTTCAACATGTTTACAAAGATACAATATAAAGTACATAGATATTAAAATTGAAAAAAAAGCTTAAGAAGAGATCACTGAGTTTCAATTACATTTAAAGTTTTCAGTCAGCTTCTAAATTCTTGCAGAACAATATTTAATTGTTGCTGTGTCATTTTAATAAGGTGGCATCGCAAAATCTGAGCTATCAGAGACGATGCGCGGTAACATTTTCACTACTAACTAAGAGCATTTCCTCAATAAACTCCTAATTTGCTGCTTATTAATAGTTCGTAAGGTAGTTGTTACGTTTAGATATGGGGTGGATCAGGGCTCTAAAACATGGTCATGCAGAATAAGGCATAAACATGTGCTTTATAAGTAAACAGCCAATATGCTAGTAATAAGCATGCTAATAATCTACTAGTTAATAGTGAGTAGTGTTCCCTAATCTAAAGTGTTACCCAATGAGCTTTTATTAAGGTGAAAGGGATTATGAATGAATTTATTGACTTTGGCTCATAGATGCTGCAATATGGAGTCACATAGCTCAAAATCAAAACTGACTGCAGTGTTTTGTGCCTTAAAATGTGGTCTAATTTCCTGCTTAATTTGAGAGTACAATAAACTACTCCTCTGACATGTCCCTTGGAGACTGAACTTAAACTAATTAGCCTCTCATGAGAATACTAACATTTCCTAAAAAGGCACTGAAGCATAACGATGAAGGGTAAAGCGATGAGAGACTCCAGAGTTAAACAAGTCTTCAAAACCACTATTAAACTACTGACACAATAAACTAAGGGGACACCCATGAATTAGGTTTTAAACATATTCCATAGGCAGTATTTTCCAGAGATAACACAATGGACGGCAACAACCAAAAGTTCATTCATTCAGCCTCATGTTGTTTCAAACCTGATTTTCATTCTATACAACACAAAAGGAAAAGTTTAGCAGAATGTACACGCTGCTCTTTTACATATAATGACCAGGGGCTGTCAAGCTCCAAAAAGAACAAAAAGCACCTCTCTCATCTGCTACAGCTCTCAAATCTCAGATGATACTATATGAATATGTAAATATTCAAATTACACAAAAAAGATGAGTGTTTCGGCAGAGAAACTAAACTATGGTATGACTTCAGAAGTTTGGGAATACAGTGCACAAGACATATGGAATAATGTAACGGTACTTTTATTGTGTTTTTCTGTCTTTTTTATTTTTGGAGACTGAAAGCCCCTGGTCACATTCCCTTTTTTTTGGAAAAGAGCACCCCAAAAATCCTTCCTATAGACTCCGTTTGTGTATCACAGAAGGAAAATCATATGGTTT
Organism: Sinocyclocheilus anshuiensis; assembly: GCF_001515605.1. Lineage (NCBI taxonomy): Eukaryota > Metazoa > Chordata > Actinopteri > Cypriniformes > Cyprinidae > Sinocyclocheilus > Sinocyclocheilus anshuiensis. The sequence continues at coordinate 582,843 of NW_015549609.1, forward strand.
GAAGTGAACTATCAATTTCTATGCTTTAATGACTAGAATAACCCTTGTGAAAAAGTAGTACACTTGTAGTGTACTTCAAATCTTAAAAGTATGTTTTAAAAACTAAAATAAAAGGCCACTTAAGTGAGCTTAAAGAGAGTACAAATGACTGTATCTTAAAACACTTAAGTACTTTTTTTTTTTAAAGTGCACTTTGTAATAATGTCATGTTAAAAGTTATATGTTAAAATACATTTTAAATCATTAGGTTTTAATATGCTTTTGTCATGCTTTAAAAAGGTACACTTATTTTGATGCAATGACTAACATAATAAAGCACATGTAAAGCACTTGATTATAATTGTATCCATAGTATGTTATTTGATATTACATTTCTACTTAAGTGAGTCAAAAAAAAGCACTCTAATTCAACTAATTGCAATTAATATAAATGTAAACTACTGTATAATACATTTTCATTTAAGAACAATTAATATGCAAAAACATTACATCCAGTTTGCACTTTAGAATATTACATTAAAGTATATGATATTCATATTAATTACTCTTTTTAAAAATAAACTAAAGTGTACTTCTTGTACTTTCACAAGGAAACATATGTACAGTTTTACAGCACTACACATTATGTACTTCCCCAAGCCATGGTTTTGTACATTTTAATCAGAAATAAAACGTACTAAACATTACCACATTTAAAAGTCACTTAGTTGTAGCATTCCTCATTTGTAAATCATGTATGCTAAATGTCCAAATGTAAAAATAAATCTAGTGCATAAACTCAAAACTGAAGAACTGCAAAAATCAGAATGCTGAGAAAATGCTGCATACCTCATTTTTGGGCACGGTGGCGAAGGGTTTGATGATGGCTGCCAGAGGCACTTTGCACTGCTTTGCAAGGTCAGCAGTGCTGGGGAAGGAATATGTTGTGCACCGCATGAACCTAGGGCTGGCATTCCCTTAAAATGACAGAAGAAAGGTTAATATGTTAAACAAAACCACTTTTATGCTATTAGGAGAGAAGTGCAAAGACAGCTGCCATGCTCACCTTGATCCTGCACTGTGAAATCTGTGGTGACCAGTGGAGGCACCTGACCTCTGATGTTTGTGACATACACCTGGCCTCCTCTCTTAGCCTGGTCATCCTCAATCACTTGCGTCTGCAACAGACAGTGTACCTTGAAATGTGCACAAATTTAAACACTTTTACATTATAAAGTAGCACTTTTGTCTGTTATTACCGTGCTTGGAATAGAGTCTGGGTCCAGCTTCTTCTGAGGAGGGCCTGCCATTTGTGCTGGACCTCCAGGAAAGCCTCCTGGGAAAGCGCCGGACTGTGGCCCTGCCATTTGTGCACCATACGGGCCTGAAATCGGGCTACCTTCAGATCAGAAGCAAAAAGAGTTATTTAAGTTAGTCAACATTTGCCTCTAAAAATACTGAGTAGAGGTGAGGTGTGTCATTTCTGCACCACAAACGCAAATGAAAAAATGAAGACAGATAGTCCCGAACCAAACTCACACAACTGATTGAACTAATGTTGCTGTCTCATAAAACAGTGGCTACCCAGTAACATTTTTAAGTCTCATGAAGGTGGATTGTTTTTTACAAGGACTTAACACAGAGGTTTAACACATACACTACCAGTCAAAAGTTTGGAATAATTCAGATTTTTTTATGTTTTTGAAAGTAGTATCTTATGCTCACCAAGGCTGCATTTATGTCATTTAGAAATACAGTAAAAACAGTAATATTGTGATATATCATTACAGTTTAAAAGAACTGTTTTCTATTTGAATACATTTTCAAATGTAATTTATTCCTGTGATTAAAGCTGAATTTTCAGCATCATTTCTCCAGTTTTCAGTGTCACATGATCCTTCAGAAATCATAATAATATGCTGATTTGCTGCTCAGAAAACATTTATTATTAATACTGTTGAAAATAGTTTTCGCAGCTTAATACTTTTGTGTAAACCACGATTCACTACCATTCAAAAGTTTGAGGTAAGATTCAGCAAAGACACATTAAATTGATCAAAAGGCATTTATAATGTTACAGAAGATTTCAATTTCAAATAAATGCTGTTCTTTTGAACTTTTTGGATGTTGAAAAAAAATATATAGCACATTTTCCACAAAAATGTCATGCAGCACAACTGTGCGCGCCATTGATAATAATCAGAAATGTTTCTTGAGCAGCAAATCAGCATAATTGAATGATTTCTGAAGGATCATGTGACACTGAAGACTGGAGTAATGATGCTGAAAATTCAGCTTTGCATCACAGAAATAAATTACATTTTACAATACATTCAAATAGAAAACAGTTCTTTTAAGCTGTAATAATATTTCACAATATTACTGTTTTTAATGTATTGGTGAGCAGAAGAGACTTCCAAAAAAAACTTTTCAAATTTTCACCTTTTCTTAATTATTCTAAAGTGTAAAAGGTTGTCAAACGTAAAAGTATTTTAACAAATGTGACACAATTCAACCTTAAAGGAGACATATTATGCCCCTTTTTACAATATGTAATATAAGTCTCTGGTGTCCCCAGAATGTGTCTGTGAAGTTTCAGCTCAAAATACTCCACAGATAATTTATTATAACATTTTGAAAATGCCTATTTTGAGTGGAAGCAGAAAAACGCTGTTTTTCGGGCCTGTGTCTTCGCCCCCTTTTCCAGAATAGAGCCGCGCCGTTACAGCTCGTACCTGCTAAAAACATCTGTTTTGGTTCAGATTATCATGTTTATCGTGCTGAAATCATGCGTTTTAAACCATATGAGTTTAAACTTCTGATATACGGTTTTCTGAG